>NW_006413567.1:2452-3712 GCF_000296735.1 Chrysochloris asiatica | reverse complement strand
ACGAGGAATTGATGGTCTGTTCCACAATCTGCCCCTGGCCTTGTTTTCACTGATGATATGGAGCTTTTCCATCATCTCTTTCCGCAGATGTAGTCAATTTGATTTCTATGTATTCCAACTGACAAGGTCCATGTGTATAGTCATCTGTTATGCTGTCTAAAGAAGGTATTTGAAATGAACAAATCATTGCTTTTGTAGAATTCTATCATGCATTCTCCAGCATCATTTCTATCACCAAGGCCATATTTTCCAACTGCTGGTCCTTCCTCTTTGGACCCAACATTTGCAGTCCAATCACCAGTAATGATCAATACATCTTGATTGCATGTTTGATCAATTTCAGATGAAGAAGTTGGTAGAATTCTTCTATTTCCTTGTCACTTGTTTTAGTGGTTGGTGCATAAATTTGAATTATAGTGGTATTAACTGGGATTCCCATAAGTGCATGGATATTATCCTATCACAGATTGCGTTACCTCATGACTGATCTGGATATGTTCTTTTTGATGACAAATGCAACACCAATCCTCTTCAATTTGTCATTCCCGGCATAGTAAACCATGTTGTTGCCAGATTCAAAATGGCCAATACCAGTCCATTTCAGCTCACTAATGCCTAAGACATCAATGTTTATGTGTTCCATTTCATTTTTGACTACTTCCAATTTTCTCAGATTCATACTTCGTACATTCCATGTTCCGATTTTCAATGGCTGTTTACAACTGTTTCTGTTCATTTTGAGTTGTGCCCCATCAGCAAATGAAGATTCTGTGGGCTTTTCTCCCACGAGCTTAGCTCCATTCACGTTATCATGGTCAACTCTAATTTGAGGAGGCATCTCTTCCCCAGTCGCATTTTGAGTGCCTTCAAAGCTTAGGAACTCATTTTCTGGCACTATATCTGACAGTGTTTCTCTGCTTTTGATAAGATTTTCAGTTACTAAAGATTCGGAAGTAATTCATCACTCTTTCTTCCTAGTCTGTCTTTGTCTGGAAGCTCATCTGAAACCTGTTCACCATGGTGACTCTGCTGGTTATTTAAAATACCTGTGGCATAGCATCAGATTTACAGCAACTCAGAAGCCAGCACAGTATGACAGATAGATGAGTGGTGACCGTTTGGTTTTATGTAGAAACTTTCATTTTAAATTTCAAGGAGATCTGTGCGCATGCGTAATAGAACCATCCAGGGGTAGGGTGGTTCCCCATTCGCTCAGGTATTCCCTCTAATTACCAGAATGGAGGTGTGCAGATACCAAAA
>NW_006413567.1:0-872 GCF_000296735.1 Chrysochloris asiatica | reverse complement strand
TATATACTTTCAGGAGGAAGGAGAACATCTGGGTTAAACTGATTATATTCAGAGGCGGTTTAATGGGGCTGCCACTATTATCCTCTAATCCAACACTTCCAGAATTTACCATTCCACTTTATTTACAAAATGTGGGTAGTTTTTCTCTAAAAACCTTTTGTCATATTCCCAATATACCTGTTCCTGGCCTTTCTGAATTATCTGAGGGAACTTTTACTGCCTCGACTCTAAAAAGGGGTTTCAAACCCATTATTGTTCATGGATATCAAACATAGCTGAATAATCAAATAAGGAGCAGTTTTGACATTCAACCCAGGTGGTTATTGCTTGTTCCTCAGAAAGATTTGTTCCCAGGACTCCACGACTCCACGCATTGCCAACACAGTGGAGGCATTAAGAGAGGCATTGTAAAAGAAACCAGTTTCTCAGAAGCTACAATTATTGGAGTTAAAAGCATAGAATGAACAATAGTAGGACCAAAGAAAATTATACAGAGATAGCCAACCAGTGAGTTTGCAAAATCCAATGAACCCAGGACGTCAGGAGGTCACTTCCTTGGACCTCAGAGTCGATGGCTTGCAGTCCTGAGGAGGGCCATGGGGTTGGATTTTCATCCATGTCACAGGGCCACTGATCAACCCAGGGTTGCGTATGCTGACGCCAGCAAGACAGATTAGGAAGAAGGAGAGACACATTACTTCCAAATACTTAGTCACTGACATTTTTAAGAATAGCAATGGAAAAAAGTTATATAGCAACAGAATTTATATTTGCTAATTGATTGTGTGGATCATGACAAACTATGGACAACATTGAGAAGTATGAGTATTCTAGAACACTTAATTGTACTTCTGAGAAATCTGTACCTGGAC
>NW_006413566.1:5554-6836 GCF_000296735.1 Chrysochloris asiatica | reverse complement strand
TCGAAGTTCTCGCTGCTGCTAGAAGTTCTCGCTGCTGCTCGAAGTTCTCGCTGCTCTCTGTATATGCATATTTGGACTCATCAGCCATGTAGTCAGCTTTCTCTGTATATACATATTGGAATCAACTACCTTTTAGCTAGTCTTCTATATATACACATGTTGGACTCATCTACCATGTAGCTAGTACTCTGTATATGTACATGTTGGACTACTGTGCCATGAAGCTAGCACTCAGAATATGGACACATTGGACTCATCTGCCATGTGGCTAGAACTCTGTATATGGAAATGTTGCACTACTCTGCCATGTAGGTAGCCCTCTGTATATGAACATAGTGAACTTGTATGCCATGTAGCTAGCTTTCTGTATTTGGACATGTTGGACTCATCATACATGTAGCCACATCTTTCTGTATGAACATGGAGAATGCAACTGCCTTGTAGCTAGTCCTCTATATATACATATATTGGACTCATCTGCCATGTAGCTTACTCTCAGTATAGGGACATGTTGGACTCATCTGCCATGTAGGTAGCTCTCTGTATATGAACATATTGCACTTGCCTGCCATGTATATGGACATGTTGGATGTATCAGACATGGAGACACCTATCTTTGAATGAATATGTTGGACTCATCTGCCTTGTACCTAACTCTAAGTATATGGCCATGTTCCACTCATCTGCCATGTAGCTAGAACTCTGTACATGGAAATGTTGCACAACTCTTTCATGTAACTAGCTCTCGTTATATGGACACGTTGTACTCATGTGGCATGTAGCTAGTACTCTGTGTATGGAAATGTTTCACTACTCCACTATGTAGCTAGCTCTCTGTAAATGGACATGTTAGACTCGTCTGCCATTTAGCTAGCTTTCTGTGCATGGATGTGTTGGAATTATCTATCATGTATGTAGCTCTCTGTGTATGAACATATTGGACTTGACTGCCATGTAGGTAGTTCTCAGTATATGGACATGTTGGACTCATCTGCCATGTTGCAGGCTCGCTCTGTATGAACATGTTGGAATCATCTGCCTTGTAGCTAGTCTTCTATATATACACATGTCAGACTCATCTGCCATGTAGCCAGCTCTCTTTGTATGAACAGGTTGGATTAATCTGCCTTGTAGCTTGTTGTTGTTAAGTGCTGTCGAGTTGGTTCCGACCCATAGCCACCCTGTACAGGGTTTCCGAGGGTGTAAATCTTTACGGGAGTAGAAAGCCTCATCTTTCTCCCACAGAGCGGCTGGTAGTTTTGAACCGTTGACCTTAAGGTTC
>NW_006413566.1:2237-3964 GCF_000296735.1 Chrysochloris asiatica | reverse complement strand
CTACTCTGCCATGAAGCTAGCTCTCTGATTATGGACATTTTGGACTAATCTGCCATATAGCAAGCTCACTGTGCAAGGATATGTTTGACTGATTTGCTGTATAGGTAGCTCTCTGTATATGAACATATTGGACTTGTCTGCCATGTAGCCAGCTCTCTCTGTATGAACATGTTGTATTCATCTTTCTGGTAGCTAGTCTCTATTTATGCACATATTGGACTAATCTGGCATGTAGTTACTACTCGCAGTATATGGACATGTTGGACCCATCTGCCATGTAGCTAGTAGTCTGTATATGGACATGTTGGAATCATCTGCCATGTAGCTAGAACTCTTTACATTGAAAAGTTGCACTACTCCACTATGTAACCAGCTCTCTGTGCATGGATATGTTGGACTGATCTGCTATGTAGGTAACTCTCTGTATTTTGATACTTAGGACTCGTCTGCCATGTAGCTAGGTCTTTGTGCATGGATATGTTGGACTGATCTGCCATGCATTTAGCTCTCTATATATGAACATATTGGATTGTCTGCCATGTGCCTAGCTCTCATTATATGGACATGTTGGACTCATCTGCGATGTAGCTAGTACTCCGTATATGGATATGTTGGACTACTGTGCCATGAAGCTAGCTCTCAGTATATGGACACGTTGGACTCATCTGCCATGTGGTTAGAACTCTGTATATGGAAATGTTCCACTACTCTGCCCTGTAGCTAGCTCTCTGTATATGGACATTTTGGACTTGTCTGCCATGTAGCTTGCTCTCTGTGCATGGATATGTTGGACTGATCTGCCATGTAGGTAGCTCTGTGTATATGAACTTATTGGACTTTTCTGCTATGTAGCTAGCTCTTTGTATATGGATATGTTGGACTCATGAGCCATGTAGCCAGCTTTCTCTGTATGTACATGTTAGACTCATCTACCTTGTAGCTAACCTTCTATATATAAAAATGTTGGACTCATCTGCCATGTAGCTAACTCTCAGTAAATGGACATGTTGGACTCATCTGCCATGTAACTAGTACTCCATATATGGACATGTTGGACTACTATGCCATGAAGGTAGAACTCAGTATATGGACACGTTGGACTCATCTACAATGTAGCTAGAACTCTGTATATGGAAATGTTGTACTTCTCTGCCATGCAAGTATCTCTTTGTATATGAACATATTGGACTTTTCTGCCATGTAGCTAGCTCTCTTTATATGGACATGTTGCACTCATCAACCATGTAGCTAGATCTCTCTGTATGAACATGTTGAATTCATCTGGCTTGTCACTAGTCCTATATATATAAACATGTTGGAATCATCTGTATTGTAGCTAACTCTCAGTATGTAGACATGTTGGACACATCTGCCATGTAGACAGTACTCAATATATGGACATGTTGGACTACTCTGGCATGAAGCTATCTCTCAGTATATGGACACGTTGGACTCATCTGCCATGTAGCTAGAACTCTTTATATGGAAATGTTGCATGACTCCACCATGTAAACAGCTCTGTGTGGATGGATATGTTGGACTGATCTGTCATATAGGTATCTCTCTGTATTTCAACATTTGGGACTCGTATGGCATGTAGCTAGGTTTTTGTACATGGATATGTTGGACTGATCTGCCATGTAGATAGCTCTCTGTATATGAACATATTGGACTTGTCTTCCATGTAGCTTGCCCTCTTTATATGGACATGTTGGACTCATCTGCCA
>NW_006413566.1:0-1114 GCF_000296735.1 Chrysochloris asiatica | reverse complement strand
CTGCCATGTAACTAGAACTCTGTATATGGAAATGTTGCATGACTCTGCCATGTATCTAGCTCTCTGTATAAGGACATTTTGGATTTGTCTGCCATGTAGATAACTCTTTGTGCACGGATATGTTGGGCTGATCTGCCATGTAGTTAGCTCTTTGTATATGAACATAATGGACTTGTCTGCCATGTAGCTAGCTCTCAGTATGTGGACATGTTGGACTCATCAGCCATGTAGCCAGCACTGTTTGTATGAACATGTTGGATTCATCTGCCTTTTAGGTAACCCTATTTATATACACATGTGGGATTCATGTGCCATATAGATAACTCTCAGTATATGGACATGTTGGACTCATCTGTCATGTAGGAAGTAATCTGTATGTGGACATGTTGGGCTACTCCGCCATGTAGCTAGCTCTCAGTATATGGACAAGTTGGACACATCTCCCATTTAGCTAAAACTCTTTATTTGGAAATGTTGAACTACTTTGTCATAGCTAGCTCTCTGTATATGAACATTTTGGACTCCACGGCCATGTCACTAGCTCTCTGTGCATGGATATATTGAAAGGATCTGCCATGTAGGTAGTTCTCTGTATATGAGCATATTAGATTTGTCTGTCATGTAGCTAGCTTTCTGTATATGGACATGTTGGACTAATCAGCCATGTAACCAGCTATCTGTGTATGAACATGTTGGACTCATCTGCCTTGTAGGTAACCCTCTATATATACACATGTTGGACTCATGTGTCATGTAGATAATACCCAGTATATGGTCTTGTTGGACTCATCTGTCATGTAGCTAATTCTCTATATATGGACATGTTTGATTTCTCTGCCATTTCGCTAACTCTCAGTATATGGACACGTTGGATTCATTTGTCATGTAGCTAGAATTCTGTATATGGAAATGTTGCACTACTCTATCTTGTAGCTCGCTCTCTGTATATGGACATTTTGGACATGTCGGCCATGTAGCTACTTCTCTGTTCATGGATATGTTGGACTGATCTGCAATGTAGGTAGATCTCTCTATATATGAACATATTGGACTTTTCTATCATGTAGATAGCTCTCTGTATATGGACATGTTGGATTTATCAGCCATATAGCTA
>NW_006413565.1:4765-6658 GCF_000296735.1 Chrysochloris asiatica | reverse complement strand
TGTAATATAGGGAGACAAAGAGTCCTCCAAAAGCAAAAGGGAGGCTATGTAACAGCCAAACAACTGTCCTGCCTGGTCAGGGAAGTGCCGCCCTCTCCTGCATCATTTTCTTTTAGCAAGTCATCAGAAAAGACTAATTCTTAGAAACAAATATGCTGCTTGGTAAAGCAGATTCAATGGAAACTAGGGGGAAACCTCCTGAGATACACTAACACAATAGTCACAGCGGTGGGCTTAAACATGAAGTTGGTGTGAGACAAAGCAAAGTTTCCTTGAGGAAAAACATCTGAGTTGAAATCTGAAGAATGAATCTACAGTTAAATAAAAGAAAGAGCGATTCTGACAGATGGGATGGCTTGTGTATAACTGTGTAGTTAACCTGACAGTTGTGAACTACCCTAACTCATTCAACACCATCCACTCACAGGATTGAAAGACTATACATAATTCACATATCTTCAAATTCAACCCTTAATATAAATTTCCAAAGGAAATCGTGAGAACAGTGTCAGGGAAATGGAGAACAAAATTAAGAAAATTAGAAAATTCCATTCACATGATCTTGGGAAAACAAATGACTTAGGAAATATTAATCATTATTTGATAAGCTCAGTCATGAAAAAGATAACAAATGCAGCTGTCCCCAACAAGAAATGAACATGAAGAAGATGAAAAAGGGAGATTTGTTAAAGAAATTTTCAAAGAAACTAAGATAATATTAAATTAATAATTAAACCACACCTTCAAGGAAATGAAAATGTGTATGCATTAAAAATGATGATTGATAAATGACTTTTATAGACTTGGAAATAGGGTTGCCCAAGTTCTGGTAGCATAGTGGTTACAAACTGAACTGCTAGCCTCAAGGTCAGCAGTTTAAAACTACCAGCTGTTCCATGGGAGAAAGATAAGGCTTTCTGTTGCCTTAAAATTTTACATCCTTAGAAAGCTTGTACAGGGTCACTATGAGTCAGAACTGACTCCACAGCACACCACCACCACCACCACCACCAAGTTCCTCACTAGGAGGACTTTCTGTTATGAGTTTTGGTAGCAAAGAACATTTGGCTGTCTGCCTGAGATTTCATGAGTCACACAGAGCATTTTGTCTAAACCATGCCTTACCCAGGGTAGCTAACATACATTAACTGACAAAAAAACATAGTACAGAGGCAAAATGGGACATCTATAATTAGTCAGTATAGCTCCAGGTCTTCTCTTGAGATTGGGTAAAATTATTATTTAGACCAATTCCAGAAATAGTCTTCTTATTAACCTGCATTCCTTTAAACAGATGTTGATTTGAAGGTCAATTCCTAAAAGCATCCTGCCAATCTGCACACCAAATTCTTTTTTAGATTATTCTTCTCATAAAATTCAACTTGAGACAAATGCAAGATCTCTAATGAGACATAGTAAGCTAAGAACAGGAGATGAAGCAGAAAATGGCAATGCTAAGGAATGAAATTACAACAAATTATGCTATAGTATTTAAAACGACATCAGAAGCAGCAATATATAGAATTGACTTTCAGAAAATAGAGTCAGTTATGTAAAAGACAAGCTTGAAAAAACATACTTCAAAATGAAGTTGAAATGGGCCAAAAAGAAAGCAATTATAGAGAAAATGAACTATAAGGAAGTTAGTACTTAAACGAAGGTTTGGTTATTAAATAAATTAACCAAAAATTCATGGAATAGAAAAATATATAACTGAGGATAATTTTTAAAAACTAAAATAACATTATTGAGCTAAAAGTTTGAACATTTTATTGACACAAACACTTGAGTTTGTATATATGTTGTTGTTGTTGAGTGCCGTCGAGTCGGTTTAGACCCATAGAGACCCTGTACAGGGTTTCTGAGGCTGTAAATCTTTACGGGAGCAGAAAG
>NW_006413565.1:0-4640 GCF_000296735.1 Chrysochloris asiatica | reverse complement strand
TATGTATTTGAGAACTGATTGCAAGTATCACAAGGGAGTAAGGGGAAGTGTCAAAAGAAAAGAGCCAATTAAAAACTGCAATTAAAAACAAAGCAAATAGTGCAATTGACTCCATTCTGATTCACAGCCATCTAGTCTGCTCTTAGTCTGGTAGTTCCATTGAAACCTATTTACCATACGTGACCCTGCTAGTGTTTAAAAGACTGGTGGCATAGCTTCCAGCATCACAGCAACACACAAGCCACCACAATTCAACAAACTGACAGTTTACAGCCAAGTAAACCTAGCAGTTTTACTATGTAACTCCTGAGTTCTCATAAAGGGAAATTAATGTGAAGACAACCACCAACAATAACCTGTCCATCAGGTTGGAAGAGTTTTATCCTCAATGTTTAGTTGATCTTTATGATATGGATGTAGAAAGCTTTCAAAACCCTCATTTACTGAAGAGGCACAACTCCAAATAAGATGAAATAGTTGCAAACATCCATTAATAATCAGAATATAGAATGTATGTAGTATGAATCTAGAAAGATAGGCATTTGTCAAAACCAAAATGGAACACATAAAGATTATAGGCATATTTAACAATACTAGTGAACTGAAATGGACTAGTATTGACTATTTTGAATTGGAAAATCATATGATTTACTATGCCAAAAATGACAAATTGAAAAGGAGTGGTGTCTCACTCATTTCTGAAAAGAGCATTTCAAGTTATATCTTGAAGTACAGTGCTGTTTGTGATAAGAGAATAGCCATTTGCCTACAAGGAAGGCAAATTAATAAGACTATTATTCAAATTTACATACCAACAACAAAAGCAAATGATGAAGATATTGAAGAACTCTACCAATGTCTTAGGGATAATGGTGGCTTTGTAGGGTAAGCACTGGACAGCAAACCACAAAGTAGGTAGCTCGAGTCCACCAGCTGCTCCATAGGAGAAAGATGAGGCTTTATGCTCTTACAAAGATTTACAGCCTCAGAAGCCCTAGACAGGGTAAGCCATGAGTCAGACCTGACTCAGTGTCACTGAGCAACAACAATAACCAACTTCTTTAGTCTGGAATTGATAACAACAACAAAAAACATGCAATTAAGATGTAAATTACAGGTGATTAATATGGATAATTACTGGTACAGTGCTTTGGTTAACAAAGTAGACTGCAGTCAGTTTGAACCAAAAGACCAGTGGTTCATGCTCACCAGCTGCTCCTTGGAAATCCTATACAGGGTCATTATGAGTTGTAACTCACTTGACAACACTTAACACTAACAGAATGAGAATATTGTAACAAAGAGGAAGCAAGGCTCAGTACTTGGAAAATAAGGTATTGGTGACAGAAATGAAGCAGAAGATCACATGCTAGGATTTTGTAAAGTCAATGGCCTATTCATTGAAAATACATTTTTTCAACAGCATACATAGCATACGTGTGATCCACACCATATGAAACTATGCGTGTGATCCACACCATATGAAACACACAGGAATCAAATTGACTACATCCATGGAAACTATGGAGAATTTCAATATTATTATACAAAATAACCCAGGGTTGACTGTTGAACATACCATCATTTTATCATTATTCAAGTTTAGATTGAAGCTGAAGAAAGTTAAAGCAAGTTTACAAAAAGTCAAAATATGTCCTTGAGTATATCCCAGCTGTATTTAGAGACTACTTCAAAAATAGATTCGATGCATTAGACATAATGACCAGAAAGAACTATAGGAGTTGTGATGTAACATAAAGAACACTATACATACAAAAAAACACAAAAGGTCATGAAAAATACAGAAAAGAAACAAAAGACAAAAATGAATGTTAGAAGAGACTCTGAAACTTGTTCTTGAATGTAAAGAAGCTAAAGCAATGGGAAAAAAATGAAGAAGTAAAGGAGCTGAACAGAAATTTTCAAAGGGCAGCTACAGAAGACAAAGTAAAGTATTGCAATGAAATGTTCAAAAACCTGTAGTCAGAAAACCAAAAAAAGAATACCACTCTCAGTATTTTTCCCTAAATGCTTATTGAATGAAACAACATGTTAGTGAAGAAACTTAAAGTGAAATAACATTGATATATTCATACATACAAAGAGACGGTGATTGTAATAAGTATTCTTGTTAAGAGAAATATTTGAAGCATATAAGTAGCATGTGCTACACTAGAAGAAGTCAATAATTTTACCAAAGTGCATGCAGTTAAAAGCAAGCCTCAACTTTCTCTATGTGACTTCTCAGACATTGTTGCTGCTATTAAGTGTTCAGTTGATTTTGACACAGAGTGACCCTGATTAGGGTTTCCAAGGAACAGCTGGTGAGTTTGAACAACCAACCTTTTAGTTTAAACTGTCCTTACAGTCCCATGTTTATCCTACAACACCATACCAGAACATGGTCACTGTAAAATTGTTCCTCAGTATTAGAGTGCCCTATATGCTTAAAAATGTTATGTATGTCTGCATGTGTGTAAAAGTAAGATTTTAACAAAAATCTTCAGTCTTTAATATCTTAATTAAATATATAAGCAAAACTATAGTTCATATTTAATTAGCTAGTCCAAGCTATGAGTCAGAAGCAACTCTAAGGCACTTAACAACAACAACATAGTAAAAATTAATTAAATCTGTAGTTAGATTTATAGATATACTAAATTAAATTTTAATTATGTAATAGTTTCTGAGGGCTGACATTAAGTATTACAAATTGATCAACTCAAAATAACAGGTATTAATTTTCTCATAATTCTGGAAGGTAGAAGTCCAGATTCAGGGTGTCAAATAGGGTCATGATTTTTCAAAAAATCTTTTTTTGTCATTTATAAATCTCGTTGCTCAGTTCTTTCATTATGGCTTAATATTCTAATCTCTGTCTCTGGTTTCACATGGCTATCAGCCCTCTGCCTTGTTCTGTCTTCTTTATTTTGATGAGAACTGAGTCATAGTAGATTAATACCCACTCTCTAGTAAATCAGTGGATTTTCTATGCAAAGACCATAATTCCAAATTAAGCAACATTCACAGGTATTGGGAGTATGATCTTTTGGGAGTCACAATTCAACGCATAATAATATATAAAGTTGAAAATAATTTTAATAGTAATGTCAGAGAGTATGTATAAAATAATAGTTCAATATCTTCTTAATTACCAAAATAAAATAATTCTGAATCCCAAGGGATACAGTTAAAGTTACATTAAGCAGAAAATCTATATTTTAGAAGCATTTATTTCTATAATAGGAAATAGTAAAAATGAGATAATTGAACTTTCAACAGAAAATTTAAGGTATAGTAATAAGGGAAAACAAATGTAGATATTAATAATTTTTAAAGTAGAAATTAATGAGTTAGGAAATGTGAAAATAATGGAATTGATAAATTTCCCAATTAGTAAGACAAATACACAAACAAGCAATAAAAGAAGAATGAAAAATACATATGAAATAAAGAATTAAATGAGAACATGTATACAGACATAGACAGATCACATTTTAAAATAAAGCCTGGAATACGTGAATCTCTACTAAACTACAATAACTAAAATTAACTTGAAAGCATTGCTTTCAAAATAACAACAAAAAACACACACACACACACACACACATAAAATATAAATAGTTTCAGACTGTTTCAAGAAGCAGGTGATTTTAATGACATTGACAATATTCTAAGTCATTTAACATAAATATATAACAGTATGGGTTATAAGCAGACTCATTAGAAAGTTATTTGTAGATGGCGGCTAGGGTGGAGGTACAGTGAGATTCACCATCAGCAATACCACAGAATATCAGACAAAGCAGATTTAGGGCAGAGCTCCAAACCTTGGAATCACATAGGTAAGAATATTTGAAAAGTTTAAAGGATTATAGCTGGTGAAACTTGTAGCAGAAGTAAGAAATCATGTACTTTTAAAACTTCCTGCTTGGTGGCCTAGAGCTGACAACTTGGGCATGACTAAACAGCAAGACCAAGCAGGGGAGCAGACACACCACGGAAAACCGCCATGGAAACTTCAGAGGAAAGGTGGACAATACACTTTGTCATTTGGCTTTGTTCTGATTTTATTTTATTTTTTGTTTTGTTTTTGGTATCAGTTCATTGGCCTCCCCACTGTTTGTGCACCTCCATTTTGGTGACTAGGGGGGTGTCTGAGCTAGTGGACACCCCCTACCCTCATCACTGGTGGGTCCTACTGCCTCACATACACACAGATACTCTCAGCCCAAGAGCCGGCCCTGAACTGTGTTTTGTTTGTTTGTTTGTTTGAATATGGAAAAGGCCAGAGGTAAAGAGAGTTTAAAAACAAAACAGGCCAAATATTAAATTAAAACCTAAGGTACAGCATAACAACCAACAGTGGTAGCTTGAAATCTCTCAGGCAGCTTTGAAGGCAAGAAGCTGAAAGAGGACATTAAAGTCATACTTATATTTGATTACAGATTTTTTTCTACTTCTTCTTCTCTCCCTTCTCTCCCTTTTCTGAAATTATAGACTATACTATCCAGTCTAGTTTTTTGTTTTTCGGTTGCTGTTTTGCTCCCACTTCTACCTTTGGGGGACTCTTTCTCTCCCTATAGTACCCAAGAAGAGACAGCAACTGCTCCCATATATTCAAGCTACAATCACATTCT
>NW_006413564.1:6792-7990 GCF_000296735.1 Chrysochloris asiatica | reverse complement strand
TCTTTTTTTCAGACTTTTTATTATGAATTAGGTGAAGGTTTACAAAGCAGATCACTTTTCCATTCAATAATTCATACACATTGTGTTTCATGACATTGACTATAAGTCCCACTTCCCATGTGTGTTTCTTGTGTTCACTCCTCCTTCTTTCAAAATACTTAAAAAACTTTGTCCTTAGGTATATTCTATACTTTTGCTCTCAAAAGGTTGATTATTCTAAGGTGTACATAACTCCCTGGTGTTATGGTTTCCTTTATAGACCTATGTATTGTTTGGCTGAAAATTGAATCATGGGGGTGAGTTATTTCCAGAACTAAAGGGCAAATAGAGTCATTGTCTCCGGGATTCCACAAGTCTCTAGCCTATCAGCAAGCCTGGTCTTTTCATGGCTTTGAGTTTTGTTCCACAATTTTCTCCCACTCTATCTAGGACCTTCTAATGTGCTCCTTTTCTGAGAAGTTTGTAGTAGTAGCTAGGTATTATCTAGTTCTTCTGGCCTCACAACCATGGAGACTTATATTTGTATGGTCTATTAATCCACTGGACTACTTGCTTCCATGCATCTATTTTCTTCACTTTTCTTTCCTCTGGAGAGGAAGGTTTTGAATAAACTATTGTTGCTCCTGAATGTAGACTAGGTAAAGCAAATGGAAGAAATTATGAAGCAAAAGAGCTGAAAAGGAAATTTCAAAGGGCATCTCTAGAAGACAAAGTATTATAATGAAATGTGCAAAGTGGAGTTAGAAAATAAAAAAGGAAGAGCATGTTCATCATTTTTCAAACTAAAAAAATGAAAGAACAACTATGAATCTTGACTTGCAATACTAAAGAATCCTGTAGTATGGTGCTCCAGGATAATACACTGAGGATCACAAGGTCAGTTTGAACTGCAAGGTCACTGGTTCAAACTCACCTGCAAAATTATATGATTTGTTCATTTCAAATGCCTTCTTTAGGCAGCATAAAAGACAACAATACACATGGACTTCACCAGATGGAATACATAGAAATCAAATTGACTACATCTGCAGAAAGAAATGATGGAAAAGCTCCATATCATCAGTAAAAACAAGGCCATGGGCAGATTGTGGAACAGACCATCAACTGCTCATATGCAAATTCAAACTGAAGCTGAAGAAAATGAAAACAAGTCCACGAGAGCCAAAATATGACCTTGAATATATCCCACCTGAATTTA
>NW_006413564.1:4456-5502 GCF_000296735.1 Chrysochloris asiatica | reverse complement strand
AATAAATATATAAATAAATAAAAGATGAATAGAATACAATCACTGTACCAAAAAGAGTTGATTGATGGTCTCAGGAGGTAGCATATGATCTAGAACCAATGGTATTGAAGGAAGAAGATTAAGCTGCACTAACAGTATTAGTTGAAAAACAAGCATCCCAGAATTGTTGGAATATCAACTGAAATGTTTCAACTAACCAATGCAATGCTGGAAGCACTCACTAGTTTTTGCCAAGATTTGGAGGACATGTCCCTGGTCAATGGATTAGAAGATATTCAGATCTGTGCCCATTCCAAATAAAGTTAATCCTGCACAATGCAGAAATTATATAACAATATCATTAGTAATACATGTAAGCAAAATTTTGCTGAAGATAATTTAAAAATAGTTGCAGTTGTACATCTATAGGGAGCTGTCAGAAATTCACAGGATTCAGAAGATGACATGGAAGGAAAAATATCATTGCTGATGTCAGATGGATCTTGGGTGAAAGCAGAGAATACCAGAAAGACATTTATTGCTTTACATTGTCTAAGCAAAAGCATTTGACAGTATGGATCATAAAAAGATATGAATAACATTGTCAAAAATGGGAATTCCAGAATACTTAATTGTGTTCATTCAGAATGCATACATAGTTGAAGAGACAGTCACTCAAACAGAATATGGGGATAATGTTTGGTTTAAAATCAGGAAAGGTGTATGCCAGTGTTGTTTCTTTTCATCATACCTATTTAATCAGTATGTTCAGCAATCAGATAATTTTGAATTTATGAAGAAAAACATAGCATGAAGCTTGAAGGAAGGTGGTTTCCACATGGCCCATCCTTGCTTGTTAGAAGCAAAGAGGACTTAAAATACTTGCTGATGAAGATAAAGAACACAAGCTCTTCAGTATGGATAACAACTCAATGTAAGAAAACAAAAATCCTCACAACTGGAGCAATAAATAACATGATGAAAAATGGAGAAAAGATTGATGTTGTCAAGGATTTCATTTTACTTGGATTCTCAATCAATGCTCATGGAAACTGCAGTCAAGAAAT
>NW_006413564.1:0-951 GCF_000296735.1 Chrysochloris asiatica | reverse complement strand
AATTTATAAACCTTATCTTTTATGGTGTGTACATTTAGTGTCATGCTTAGAAATATGCTGGCTAAACTACTGTTATATAGTGAACTCTCACGTGCTTGCTTAATCTAGTACTTCTGTGGGTTTATTTAAACTACTGGTTAATTGAAAGATTGTCATTCATGTTATTAAAGAAAAAAAAAAGAAGTGTTAGTCAAATGGTATTCAGCACTGTTTATTTTTTTCTTAAAAAATCTGACCTTTTTGTTTTGTTTTGCTTTCAGTCAAGCTATTTAAGTTTCTAGCTCTTAGTAGCATATAGACAGCTATGTACAATTTCTTAACAGATTAAGAAAATAGACTAGATTAAATGAATTGAAACTTGAAGTTTTTTGGAGAAATATTAAAATCTGTTTGATTCAAGAATTTTTTACCATTCCCTTTTATTTTTCAAATCCAAAATATTAAAATTAAAGGTTCAAAATATATATTTGTCTTTTATTTTACTATTGCTCACAAAGGTAAAATAAATCCATACTGGTGAATTAGGAGAGAGGAAAATAATTTATTTAGATAGAGATGTTTGTGATAGTTGGGCTGCAAGAAATTTTTAATAATTAGCATTTTTCTTATTCCATCTCAATAAAAGTATTTTCAGAGTTGTCCAATTTGAAATTAGTTTACTAAATCAAGTATTTTTAAGATAACTATCAGCACAGGATGGAGTCCTGGTGCGACACTGTGGGCTAATGCGTCAGATTGCAAAGTCATTTAAACTGCAAGGTTGGTGGTTTAAGCTCACCAGCTGCTCCTTGGAAACCCTATACAGGGTCACTATGGGTTGGAATCAACTCAACAGCACTCAACAACAACCTCAGCACAGGACTGTGAACCATATGATCAGCAATTCAAACCCACCAGTTGCTCCTCAGAAAATCTGTACAGGATCGCTATGAGTTGGAACCGACTCAACAG
>NW_006413563.1:7731-8309 GCF_000296735.1 Chrysochloris asiatica | reverse complement strand
CATGTTCTTCTTGGATTTTCATTTTCTTGGTATGTTGTAAAGTACTAATTTCCTTTGAGGTTATCTTATATTCTATTAATTATTCCCTCCATTTATCCTGAAATCTACCTGATCTCCTCACCAAGTGGATCCCTATTTCTATGTTTTTACCTTCTTTCACACCGTAATTGCTTTGATCATAGATTGACCTCCCAGACTCTCTGAATTCATTCTTATAGTTTTGTTCTGTTCTGGACTCCTCATCTGTTGGTTGAGTTCTGGGTGGTGCTGCCATGTATTGTCAATCTCTGGTCATTGTTTGCTTTTGTTGGTTCCCAGTCCAAAGAATTCCCTTTAGGATGTTTTGAAGCTCACGGTTGGCTTAGGCAAAATCCCCTAGCTTCTGTTCATCCTGAAATATTTTTATTACACTATCATATATGATTGACAGCTTTTCTGGGCAGACAATCCTTGGTTGGCAGTTTTGTTTTTTTTTTCTTTCAGGGTTTTATATACATCTACCCATTGCATTTTTTCCTGCATGGTTTCTGCTGAGAGATCCAAGCTTAATCTGAATTTCTTGCCTTTGTATGTAACAT
>NW_006413563.1:5039-7546 GCF_000296735.1 Chrysochloris asiatica | reverse complement strand
CATGTTCTTCTTGGATTTTCATTTTCTTGGTATGTTGTAAAGTACTAATTTCCTTTGAGGTTATCTTATATTCTATTAATTATTCCCTCCATTTAAAACAGTCTATTTTATCCTGAAATCTACCTGATTTCCTCACCAAGTGGATCCCTATTTCTATGTTTTTACCTTCTTTCACACTGTAATTGCTTTGATCATAGATTGACCTCCCAGACTCTCTGAATTCATTCTTATAATTTTGTTCTGTTCTGGACTCTTCCATCTGTTGGTTGAGTTCTGGGTGGTGCTGCCATGTATTGTCAATCTCTGGTCATTGTTTGCTCTTGTTGGTTCCCAGTCCAAAGAACTCCCTTTAGGATGTTTTGAAGCTCAGGGTTGGCTTAGGCAAAATCCCCTAGCTTCTGTTCATCCTGGAATATTTTTATTACACTATCATATATGATTGACAGTTTTTCTGGGCAGACAATCCTTGGTTGGCAGTTTTGGTTTTTTTTTCTTTCAGGGTTTTATATACATCTCCCCATTGCATTTTTTCCTGCATGGTTTCTGCTGAGAGATCCAAGCTTAATCTGAATTTCTTGCCTTTGTATGTAACATTTCTCTTTTCCCTGGCTGCTTTAAGGATTCTCTCCTTGTCTTTGATTTTGGAGAGCTTGATTATGATGTTTTTGGTGATTTTCTTTTGGGGGGTCTATCCTTTCTTGGGTTCACTGAGCTTTGTGAATGCTTATCTGTTCATTCTTCAGGATGTTAGCAATATTTTCTTCAACTATCTCCTCTGAGGACTTCTGTGGTTCTTGTTCTGGAATGCCAAAGATTCTTAAGTTATTCCTCTTCGTCTTGTACATTATGAATCTTAGACTTTCTTCAGATTTTTAAATCTTTTTTTCTGCCTGCTCTTCTATTTTAGCAGTATAGAGAGATCTGTCTTCTAGCTCACTGGTTCTGGCTTTTATCTCTTCACTTCTACTCCTTTGCCCTTTCAGTGTACTGTCCATTTCTGTATCTTATTATTAATCAGTTGGACCTCTGTTTTCAGGTTTTGAATTGTTTTCAGTGCTATATCTATCTTACTTGATGGTTCCTGTAATGTTTTCCTGATCTCTTCCTTATTTTTCTCAAATCCTCTGTGAAATATTTGGATACACGTCAATATTATTTTCCTGAATTCTTTCTTAGGCATTTCCAAAGCTTGTCCTCCTTCCTATATGATGTCTAGGTCTGTATCCTGCTCATTTGTCCTAGTCACTCTATCTTGTTTCTAGACATGTGCTGATATGGTCAGCTGTTTCTTCAATAGTTATCTGTGACCTCAGTAATAAGATGAATATATGTTGATGTTTTATTATGCTTTCTGATTGCCTCCAGTTAGATGTAATCAGGAGATGGGCTTCCCTTTTCACTCTTCTTATTATTCAATTCAGAGTAACTTTGGCAGCTTTTGGCTGCCTATCTGTTGTACAGCAGATGGTATTGACTCTTGCCTAGATGGTGGGATCTTATAGGGTGTGATTGCAGCTTGACTATATGACCACAATTGCTGTTCCTTTTTTAGTAACCTAGGGATAGAAAGAGGCTCCTAAAGGTAAAAAGGAACCAACAAAATAAAATAGCAATAGCAAAAAAGAAAAAAACAAAAAGAAAACAGATTGGATACTGTAGCCTATAATCACAGAAAATAGAAGAGAAAAAAAATTCTGTAGCAAAATATGAGTATGACTTTAATGTCCCTGTCTCAGCTTCTTATCTTCAAGGTCACCTGAGAAATTTCAAGATGCCACTGTTGGTCTTCATGACATAATTCAGGATTTAATTTTTGGTCTGTTTCCTTTTTAGTCTATCTCTCTCCCACTCCACAACCCCTGTTCAGGCCTTTTTCATAGTGATTAACAGATCAGGGCTGGCTGCATCGTTTGGATAGCCATTTGATTTTAAGTAGAACTTTTCCCCTTTTAAGCAGATCTGTGTGCATGCATAGTAGAACCCTCTGGGGTTGGGAGTGTCGACTCACTCAGACACCCCCTCTCATCACCAGAATGGAGGTGCACAGACACGAGAGACCAATGAACAGAGACATGAAAAAAAAAAAACTCCACACCTTTATCTCTGAGGATCAGTCAGACATCTGTGATGAGAGCATGCCTCTGATCCTTTACCCGCTCTGTCACACCCAAGATGGTTGCTCTGGTAGCCACTGGGGCTGGCCGATCAGAAAACACTAGTTTTCTTGCTTCTACTACAAATTCCACTGCCTGTAAGCCTTCAAACTTTCTAATATTCCTTTATATGTAGTTCAGAGTTCTGGGACTGTCCCCTAAACCTGATTCATCCAGTATTCGGTGTTATTGTTGATGGATGTTTGCACTATACTTCTCCCTAATCAGCTATTGAGCCCCGTCTCCTAAAAAAATGTACTATTAATGGATCAGGAAGATGAGTGGATTTAAACTGCTGCTCCATGTAATTTCATTAGACTTTATTGTAAGGGTAAGGTTAAATCAATTTCAGCA
>NW_006413563.1:2253-3901 GCF_000296735.1 Chrysochloris asiatica | reverse complement strand
TCTAAGTTGGATAAAGAATAAGGAAAATTATAGAATAATTGATCAATGGGAGTTATGGTGTCAGATAAAAATACTGAAAGTATCATGGGCTGTCAGAAGAACAAACAAATCTGTGTTGAAAGGAGTATAACCAGAATGTTTCTTTGAAGCCAGGATGGCGAGACTTCATCTCTCATCCTTAAGACGTGTTATTATGGAAGACCATACTCTGAAGAAGGACATCATGCTCGATAAAGTGGAGGGTCAGCAAAAAAAGAGAAAGACCCACACTGAGGTGAATTGGCACAGTGGCAGCAGCAATGATCTCACTCATAGCAACACTTGTGAAGATGCTACAGGACAAGGAAGTTTGTTGTTCTGTTGGACACAGGGTCGCTATGAGTTAGAGCTGACTCTATGACATGTAATAATAACAACATCTCTGGGACTCTGAATAGGAGGTTGGGAGAGGAATTATGAGGCAGCAGCAATTACAATCCACTCCCTTTGTACTGGGGCCCTGGCAGTGGGACTACACTTGCAACAACAGACCTGAGAGTGATTTTAATATATAGAATTAACAGAACTTTGTGACAGCTTGCATTCAAAGGATGCATTAATTCTTTTTAGCTTTTCTTGTTTTGTTTTCTAGGATATGCTGATTCTGAATAAAAAAGACTTTGAAAAAAAAAGACTCTCTGCCTCTAAAGAGTCATTTTGGAAAGGTATTCAGTTGGTCCTCATTTGTTACAATATCTGGGTGTCATCATGTTAGGATTAGAATGTTGTAGAAGCATTCTGGAACTGGAAGAGCCAAGGTGCTAATGCTATGGACAATAGACTTGACTGGCCACAATGGACTATAGAATGATCAATTGCAACATAAACAGTGGTCTTGGGAAGAAGCATCAATTATTGTGACTTTTTCCTGTCATAATGGGCCCTTGTGATCACACATGGAAACAAAGAGATAACAGAAACAAAGTTGCTACTATGGAACTTTAAAGAATAATAAAGAGTCACAAAACCTCTTATAGCATGGATTAATTTGAAGGACATGGAATAGGTAAGTAACAAAAGGACAACAACTGTATGGTCCCACTGGCACAAAAAGTAGTAGCAGATATGCACATAGAAAGAAATGTTATTTGATGGGTTACCAGGAATAAGAGAGAGAGAATGAGAGAAAATTGCTTTTTCCATAGTTGTTGTTGTTAAGTGCTGTCGAGTCAGTTCAGACTCAGTAACCCTTTATAGGGTTTCAAAGGAGCATTTGGTGGGTTTAAACTGTTGCTCTTATGTTAGCAGTCCAGTACTTATCCTACAACAACACATCACAACTGTAGATAATATATATTTATTATTTTTGGTGATGAGAAAAATAATATCAAATGAGAATTCCACATAACTTAACCAAAGTAAATCAAGACACCAACAAGTACACCAAAAAAGGATAACTTTGATAAATTCTATAACAGATCAAATTTTGCAACACTAGTAGTAACAATGAAGTATATGTATGTGGTTACATAAATAGAAGTGTTTACATATGTGTCTATAAGAAGGCATGTCTGTAGAATAGATGAGATGGAAGGCAGAACCAGTGAGCTGGAAGACAAATCTCTCAATACCACTAAGATAGAAGAACAAACACAAAAAAGGATAAAGA
>NW_006413563.1:0-2082 GCF_000296735.1 Chrysochloris asiatica | reverse complement strand
AGACCCCAAAAGAAAATCACCAAGACACATCATAGTCAACTCTCCAAACTCAAAGATAAGGAGACACTTCTGAAAGCAGCCAGAGAAAACAGAAGTATCACATACAAAGGCAAGCAAGTCAGATTAAGCTCAGATCTCTCATCAGGAACCATACAAGCAAGAAGGCAATGGGGAGACATATATAAAACCCTGAAAGAAAAAGAAGGCATGTATGTGAGTATATCAACTGTATGGCTAGATGCATCTAATAATCCAAGAAAAGACCAAATGGATGTCAAAAGAGACTATGAAACTTACATTGGAACATAGACAAACTAAAGTAACTGGATTAAATGAAGAAGTAAAAGAGCTAAACAGAAAATTTCAAAGGGCTGTTCAAAGAGACAAAGTATTATAATGAAATATGCAAAGAGCTGAAGTTAGAAAATCAAAAGGGAAAAACACACTCAACATTTCTCAATCTGAAAGAATTTAAGAAAATATTAGAGCCTTGGGTTGCAATACTGAAGTGTGGTACTGTGGGATAATATATTCAACTACAAGTTCGGTGGTTCAAATTCACCAGTCACTCCTCGGAAACTCTATACAGAGTCACTATGAGTTGAAACTGACTTGACAGCGCTTAACAACAACAACATAGGGGGAGTGGGATAGCTCCTTAGGATAAGCACTAGGGTAATCTTTGGACTGCAAACCACAAATTAGGCTGTTTGAACTCATCAGCTGCATATATACAAAACCAACAGCCTACATTACTCTCTTATGGAGGGAAACTGAAAGCCTTCCCTCTGTGAACAGGAACCAGACAAGGATGCCCTTTGTCACCACTCCCACTGAATATTGTGCTGGTAGTCTCACCAAGAGCTATATGGCAAGACAGGGAAATTAAAGGTATCCAAATTGGCAAAGAGGAAGTGAAACACTATTTGTGGACGATATGATCCTATACATATAAAATCCCAAAGACTCAGTAAAAAAGCTACTCGACCTCATTGGAAGATTCAGTAATGTGGCAGGATATAAGATCAATATACAAAAACCAGTGATATTCCTCTATACCAAAATGATAGTGCTGAAAAGGACATTAGGAAAGCAATACTGTTTACAATAGCTGCCCAAAGGATGAAATATCTAGGAATAAATTTAACTACAGAAACAAAAACTTATACAAAGACTACTACAAGAAACCAAAAGAGACCTACAAAAATGGAAGACTGTACCATGATCCTGGATAGGAAGACTTAACATTGTGAAAATGTCAATACTGTCCAAATCAATTTACACATCTATTACAATCCCAATCCAGATTCCAATGACATTCTTCAAAGAGATGGAAAAAACAATTACAAACTTTAAGTGAAAAGAATAGAGACCCAGGATAAGCAAAGCACTGCTTAAGAAGAAGAATAAGGTTGGAAACCTCTCACTCTCCGACTTCAAAATGTATTACACAGTTACAGTGGTCAAAACAGGTTGGTACTGGTACAATGAAAATTACATTGATCAATGCAACAGAAGTGAGAATCCATAAATTAACCCATCCACATAGAGCAACTGATTTTTGACAAAATACCTAAATGTATCACATAGGGAAGTGATAGTCTCTTCAACAGATGGTGCTGGCAGAACTGGAAAGCAATATACAAAAGATTGAAGCAAGACCTTTACCTCACTTCTTATACAAATACCAACTCAGTATGGATTAAAGACCTAAATGTGATTGGGTGGAAGTGCAGTAAAGGAGCTCCACCAGCAACAACACAAAATACCCAACCAAGCAGGCTCAGGGGATGGCCCCAGAACTCTGAACCACATATAAAGTAATATTTAGATGGTTGGAAGGTTTATAGCTGGGGGAATTTGTGGCAGAAGCAAGAAATCCATTGCTTTCTAATTCGAGATGCTCAGCTACTCGAAGAGCTGCCATATTGGGTGAGACCAAGCAGGAGAAGGATCGGAGTGGCCACAGACGCCTGCCAGAACCACAGAGATAAACGTGTGGACATTCTTCTCTTTTGGTAGCTGTTCATTGGTCCCTTGCTGTCTGCGCACCTCCATTTGGGTGACTATAGG
This sequence comes from Chrysochloris asiatica, assembly GCF_000296735.1. Classification (NCBI taxonomy): domain Eukaryota; kingdom Metazoa; phylum Chordata; class Mammalia; order Afrosoricida; family Chrysochloridae; genus Chrysochloris; species Chrysochloris asiatica. The sequence continues at coordinate 9 of NW_006413563.1, read as the reverse complement.
GGTGCCTGA
>NW_006413562.1:0-6827 GCF_000296735.1 Chrysochloris asiatica | reverse complement strand
AATAAAATTAAATAAAAAAGAGGACTAGCTTCATGGCTAATGAGTCCAACATGTTCATACAGAGAGAGCTGGCTACATGTCTGATGAGGCCAACATGTCCATATATGGAGAGCTACTTACATGACAGATCAATCCAACATATCCATGCACAAAGAGATAGCTATATGGCACATGAGTTCAAAATGTCCATATACAGAGAGTGAACTACATGGCAGAGTATTCCAACATATTCATATACAGAGAGCCCAATATACATGACAGAGAAGCCCAATATGTTCATATACATAGAGCTACCTCATGGCAGATCAGATCAACATATCCATGCACAGAGAGCTAGCTACATGGCAGATGAGTCCAAAATGTCCATATCCAGAGAGCTAGCTACATGAAATTGTAGTGCAACATTTCCATATAAAGAGTGCTAGATACATGATAGAATATTCCAACGTGAACATATACTGAGGGCTAGGTACATTTTTTGAGTAGTCCAACATGTCCATATACAAGTACAGCTGCATGACAGATGAATCCAACATGTCCATATACTGGGAGTAAGCCACATGGCAGATGAGTCCAACATGAGTATATATAGAGGACTAGCTACAAGGCAGTTGAGACCAACATTTTCAAACAAAGAGAGCTGGCTAAATGGCTGAAGAGTCCAACATGTCCATTTACAGAGAGCAAGCTACATGGCAGATCAGTCCAACATATCCATGCACAGAGAGCTAGCTACATGGAAGACAAGTCCAAAATGTTCATATACAGAGAGCTACCTATATGGCAGATCAGTCCAATATAGTCATGCACAGAGAGCTACCTACATGGCAGATCAGTCCAATATATCCATGCACAGAGAGCTAGCTATATGGCAGATGAGTCCAAAAGGTCCATATACAGAGAGCTAGTTACATGGCAGAGTCGTACAACATTTCCATATACAGAGTTCTAGCTACATGGTAGATGACTCCAACGTGTACATAGACTGAGAGCTAGCTACATAGCAGAGTATTCCAACATGCCCATACACAGAAAGCTAGCTACATGGCAGACAAGTCCAATATGTTCATATAGCGAGAGCTACCTACATGGCAGATCAGTCCAACATATCCATGCACATAGAGCTAGCTAAACGGCAGACACGTCCATAGTGTCCATAAACACAGAGAGCTATCTACATATCAGGCAAGTCCAATATAGTCATATACAGAGAGCTATATACATGGCACATCAGTCCAATTTATACATGCACAGAGAGCTACTACATGGTATAAAAGTCCAAATTATCCATATACAGAGAGCTACCTACATGGCAGAGTAGTGAAACATTTCAAAATACACAGTTCTCGCTCCATGGCGATGAGCCCAACGTGTCCATATATTGAGAGACAGCTAAAATGCAGAGTAGTCTGACATGTCCATATACAGTGTCCTAGCTCCATGGCAGATGAGTTCAACATGTGTACATATAGAGGACTAAGTACAAGGTAGATGAATCCTTCATGTGTACAGAGAGCTACCTATATGACAGATAAGTCAAACATATCGATGCACACAGTGCTAGCTACATGGCAGACGAGTCCAAAATGTCCATATACAGCTATCTAAGTGGAAAAATTGTGCAACATTTCCATATACAGAGTTCTAGCTACAAGGCAGATGAGTCCAATGTTTGCATTTACTTAGAGTTAGCTACATGACAGAGAATTCCAACATGTCCATACACAGAGTACTAGCTCTATGGCAGATGAGCCCAACATGTCCATATACTGAGAGTGAGCTACGTGGCAGAGTATTCCAACATTTCCATATAAAGAGTACTAGCTCTATGGCAGATGAGTCCAACATGTCCATATACAGAGAGTTAGCTACATGGCAGATGAGACCAAAATATTCATATACAGAGAGCCAGCTACAATGTAGAGTAGTCCAACATGTCCATATACAGAGTACTAGCTACATAGCAGATGAGTCCAACATGTGGATATACAGAGGACTATTTACAAAGCAGATGAGTCCAACATGTTCCTACATAGAGAGCTGGATAAATGGCTGAAGAGTCCAACATATCCATATACTGAGAGCTAGCTACATGGCAACAAGTCTAATATGTTCATACACAGAGAGCTAGCTACATGGCAACAAGTCCAATATGTTCATACACAGAGAGCTACCTACAATGCAGATTAGGCCAACATGTGTATATATACAGGACTAGCAACAAGTCCAATGAGTCCAACATGTTCATACAGAGAGAGCTGGCTACAAGTCTGATGAGTCCAACATGTCCTTATATGAAGAGCTAGCTATATGGCATTGAAATTCAACATGTTCATATACAGAGAGATATGTCCATGGCACATCAGTTCAACATATCCATACACAGAGAGCTAGCTACATGGTAGACGAGTCCAAAATATTCATATACAGAGAGCCAGCTACATTGCAGAGTAGTCCAACATGTCCGTATACAGAGTACTAGCTACATGGCAGATGAATGCAACATGTCATTATATTGAGAACAAGCTACATGGCAGATGAGTGCAACATGTGTATATATAGAGGACTAGCTACAAGGCAGATGAGTCCAACATGTTCATACAGAGAGAGCTGGCTACATGGCTGATGAGTCCAACAGGTCTACACACAGAGAGCTAGCTCCATGGCACACAAGTCCAATATGTTCATATACAGAGAGGTACCTACATGGCATGTAAGTCCAACACATCCATGCACAGTGAGCTACCTACAAGGCAGATGAGTCCAACATGTATGTATATATATATAAGACTAGCTACAAGGCCAATGAGTCCAACATGTTCATACTGAGAGAGCTGGCTATATGGCATAGAATTCCAATATGTTCAAACACAGAGAGCTACCGACATGGAAGATCAGTCCAACATACCCATGTGCAGAGAGATAGCAAAATGGCATAGGAGTGCAACATTTCCAAATGCAGAATTCTTGCTACATAGTAGATGAACCCATTGTGTCCATATACTGAGAGATAGCTACATTGCAGATGAGTCCAACATGTCCATATTCTGAGAGTTAGCTACATGGCAGATGGATGAGTCCAACGTGTGTATATATAGAGGATTAGCTACAAGGCAGTTGAGTCCAACATTTTCATACAGAGAGAGCTGGCTACATGGCTGATGAGTCCAACATGTCCATACACAGAGAGCTATCTACATGTCAGACAAGTCAAATATGTGAGTCCAACATATCCATGCAAAGAGAGCTAGCTACATGGCAGAGTAGTTCAACATTTCCAAATACAGAGTTCTAGATACATGGGAAATGAGCACAACGTGTTCATAGACAGAGCTAGCTACATTGCAGAGTAGTCCAACATGTCCATATACAGAGAGCTAGCTACATGCCAGACGAGTCCAAAATGTTCATATACAGAGAGTGAGCTTCATGGCATAGTAGTGCAACATTTCCATATACAGAGTTCTAGATAGAAGGCAGATGAGTCCAACTTGTCCATATACTGAGAGCTAGCTACATGGAAGAATAGTCCAACATGTCCATATTCAGAGAGCTAGCTATATGGCAGACAAGTCCAATATGTTCATATACAGAAAGCTACCTAAATGGCAGATCAGTGCAACATATCCATGCACAGAGAGCTACCTACATGCAGGCTACATTGCCATATACAGAGGACTAGCTACAAAGCAGACGAGTCCAACGTGTCCATAAACTTATAGCTAGCTACGTGCAGATGATTCCAATATGTCCATATTCTGAGAGTTAGCTACATGGCAGATGGGTCCAACATGTGTTTTTATACAGGGCTAGATACAAGGCAGATGAATCCATCATGTTCATACAGAGATAACTGAATATATGGCTGATAAGTCCAGCAACTCCATATACAGAGAACTAGCTACATGGCAGAGTTGTCCAATATGTTCATATACAGAGTACTAGCTATAAGACAAAGTAATCCAACATGTCCATATACTGAGAGTTAGCTACATGGCAGACAAGTCCAACATGTGTATGTATAGATGACAAGCTATAAGGCAGATGAGTCCAACATGTTCAAACAGAGAGAGCTGGCTACATGGCTCATGAGTCCATGTATATGCCATGTAGCTAGCTGTGTATGAGTCCAACATGACCATATAGAGTGAGCTAGGTACATGGCATTGTAGTGCAACATTTCCATATATAGATTTCTAGCTACACGGCAGAGGAGTCCAACATGTCCATATACTGACAGCTTCCACATGGCAGAGTAGACAAACATGTCCATATACAGAGAGACAGCTACATGGCAGACAAATCAAATATGTTCATATACAGAGAGGTACCACATGGAATATCAGTCCAACATATCCATTCACAGAGAGCTAGCTACATGGCAGACGAGTCCAAAATGTCCATATACACAGAGTTAGATACATGGCACTTTAGTGCAACATTTCCATATACAGAGTTCTAGCTACATGTCTGATGAGTCCAACCTGTCCATATAGTGAGAGCTATCTACATGGCAAGGTATTCCAACATGTCCATATACAGATTACTAGCTACATGGCAGATGAATCCAACATGTCCAAGTACTAAGAGATAGCTACATGGCATATGAGTCAAACATTTGTATATATTGAGGGCTAGCTACAAGACAGATGAATCAAACATGTTAATACAGAGAGAGATGGATACACGGCTGAAAGGTCCAAAATGTCCATATACTGAGAGCTAGCTACGTGGCAGACAAGTCCAATATGTTCATATACAGAGAACTACCTACATGGCAGATCAGTCCAACTTATGCATGCACAGAGAGCTATCTACATGACAGACGAGAAAAAAATGTCCATATACAGAGAGCTAGCTACATGGCAGAATAATGCAACATTTCCATATACAGAAGTCTAGCTACATGGCAGATGAATCCAATGTGTACATATACTGAGAGCTAGCTACATGGAAGAGTATTCCAATATGTCCATATACAGAGAGCCAGCTACAGGACAGATAATTCCAATAAGTTCATATAGAGACAGCTACCTAAAAGGCAGATCAATCCAACACATTCATGCACAGAGAGCTAACCACATGGCTGACGAGCCCAAATTGTCCATGTACAAAGAGCGAGCTACATGGCAGTGTAGTGCACCATTTCCATATACAGAGTTCTAGCTACATGGCAGATTAGTCCAACATGTGTATATATAGAAGGATAGGTAACTGGCAGATGAATCCAACATGTTTATATAGAGAGAGCTGCCTACATGGCTGATGAGTCCAACATGTCCTTACACAGAGAGCTATCCTCATGGTACATCAGTCCAACATATCTATGCACAGAGAGCTAGCTACATGGCAGTCAAGTCCAAAATGTCCATATACACAGAGCTAGGTACAAGGCAACATTTTCATATACAGAGTTCTAGCTACATGGCAGATGAGTCTTATGTGTCCTTATACTAAGAGCTAACTACATGTCAGAATATTACAACCTGTCCATATATAGAGGGCTAGCTACATGCCAGATAAGTCCAATAAGTTCTTAAACAGAGAGCTACCTACAAGACAGATCAGTCGAACATATCCATGCAAAGAGAGTTAGCTACATGGCTGAAAAGTCCAAACTGTCCATATAGAGAGACCTAGCTACATGGCAGTGTAGTGCAACATTTCCATATTCAGAGTTCCAGCTACATGGAAGATTAGTCTAACGTGTCCATATACTGAGAGCTAGCTACATGGCAGATGAGTCCAACATATATATATATAGAGGGCTAGCTACAAGGCAGATGAATGCAACAAGTTAATACAGAGAGAACTGCCAACATGACTGATGAGTCCAACATGTCCATAAAGAGAGATCTAACAACATGATACATCAGTCAAACATATCTATGCACAGTGAACTAGCTACATGGCAGTAAAGTCCAAAATGTCCTAATACAGAGAAATAGCTACATGGCAGAGTAGTGCAACATTTTCATACGCAGAATTCTAGCTACATGTCAGAGTCATGCAACATTTCCATATACAAAGTTGCAGCTACATGGCATATGAGTCCAACATGTCCATATACTGAGAGTGAGCTACATTGCAGAGTATTCCAACAAGTCCTTATACAGAGTATTAGCTTTATGGCAGATGAGTACAACATGTCCGTATAGTGAGAGTTAGCTACATGGCAGATGAGTCTAACATGTGTATATATAAAGGACTAGCTGCAAGGCAGATGTGTCCAAAATGTTCATACAGAGAAAGCTGGCTACATGGATGATGAGCCCAACAAGTCCATATACACAGAGCTAGCTACATGTCAGACAAGTCCAATATGTTCATATACAGAGAGCTAGCTACATGGCAGACGAGATCAATATGTCCATATACAGAGGGGTAGATACATGGCAGAGTCGTGCAACATTTCCTTATACAGAGTTCTAGCTACATGGCATATGAGTCCAACATGTCCATATACTGATAGCGAGCTACATGGAAGAGTATTCCAACATGTCCATAGACAGAGTACTAGCTATATGGCAGTTGAATCCAACATGTCCATATACTGAGAGTTAGATACATGGCAGATGGGTCCAACATGTGTATATATAGAGTTCTATCTACAAGGCAGATGTATCCAAAATGTTCATACAGAGAGAGCTGGCTACATGGCGGATGAGTCCAACATGTCCATGTACACAGAGCTAGCTCAAGGCAGGCAAGTCCAATATGGTCATATACAGAGAGCTAACTACATGGCAGACGAGATCAAAATGTCCATATACAGAGAGCTATCTTCATGGCAGAGTAGTCCAACATTTCCATATACAGAGTTCTAG
>NW_006413561.1:4708-6545 GCF_000296735.1 Chrysochloris asiatica | reverse complement strand
CTCCCCTCTAAGACTGAAATTTGAAGGGAACACACAAACAAGCATGTAAACATGCTGGCGACCACATTGGTCTACTGGTAAGTGGAAGAGGGGGAAAGGCAGCAATGAAGAAATAGGCTGAGTTCAACCACAGTCCATTGACTCACATTGACCTGCAGATGAGAGAGAAGAGGAAGGGCTGGTTGGTTCAAAGTGTGGTGAGACCTGAGGATACTTGAGCCCATGGACAGGGACATAGCCACAGAGGGTTAGAGCTGAGAGTGAAGCATCCAGCTGATATGAAGTGAGAGGAGATGAACAAGAACACCCAAACTTGCATACAGTACCCATTTGACCTAGCCTCGATGGCTTGATAATTAGAACTTGACTAGAGGAAGTTTACCAAAAAAATTTTTTTTTTGTTTGATAAAGGAAACCAGGGTAAATTGCTACAATTTGATGAACCTGACATATACTCATGGAGGTGTTGTTGTTATTGTTATGTGCCATGGAGTCGCTTCCGACTCATAGCGACCCTGTACTCATGGAAATAGTAACTCTAAATACCAACAGAGAGGGAAGAATTCTTCACATCAAGTATCAATGCTATCCCCTCTGTACACAGGGTAGATAGGGACAGGCAACTTAGACATTAGCTACCTAAAATGAGGGGACGATACTGGCTTACAAGGTTTCAAGAGGAAGTGTAGTTTAAGAGTATGGGGTGAAAAAAGAGTCCCCATTGAATAGATTTTATCTTGTCTAGATCAGTCTGGTGAAAAGAGATGGGGATAAGATTTGTATGACTTAATAGTGACTAATTGTTATCATGACTAATTGCGACCGTCACAATTGTAAAGGTAGAAGTTTTGTAACAAAAACAGGGGAGTGGTTAATTTTACAGTCCAGAAACAGACGACCCTAGGACCATCAAGGGAGAAAAGCACAGGCAGAATGCGGGACCTTATCCATAGAAGCAGTGATGCCAGAGATGGAGGAAGAAATGGGGACATGGAGAGGGGGAGCGGCTGAAAACTCTAGATTCATGGGAAGAGAAGTACTAAGAGCTGGTGGCCAGTAGGCAGACTTGCAGAATGTGCCCTTTGGAGATGTAAAGTATTATATATGCCTGAGTGGGGTTTTTTGTTTTTTAAAATAGCTAAAGTAGATGGAGAGAAATACTGTTAACTGATGGTTCATGGAGGGGATTATAATCATTGTAATGAAACAAGGTGTATGATTTGTTGAATGTAAAACTGATGATCTTCCCTGTAAACTTTCACTCAATCCACAATAAAAACCTTTAAAAAAAAAAAAAGAAAGAAAGAAAGAAAAAAAGAATATATTGGTACAAAGAGAATAGTCGCTTTGTCCAAAGAAACACAACTGGTTTGTAACAGAGCTGGGATTTGAACCCTTGTCTCACTAAACCTTGTAGAGGCTACTTTGAAGCTGAATTGTGCTTTTGTGAAAAAGTGAACTAGGTCTCTTCCCAGGGTGATCCACGTGTAGGTTTTGTGCCTTGGTCTAGTAATCTAACTTCCACTCACTCCACATTGACTTCACGGCAAACTATCTTTCAGTTTCCAGATATCCAAGTAGTAATTGTGGAACCCATCCTGCTAATAAAATGAGACGTGCCTGTATCATCAGTTTCCAGGCACCCATCTTCAGTGAGTAATGATAATGTGAATTTAATGAAATAAAAGAGTCTCCCTGATTTATATCCCCCAAATGGTTAATGGGTCAATTATGAATCCTGTATTTTAAAGGAATAACTCTGCCTGGCATTCTCTTTCTCTGTATGGCTTAGTTATCTGTTACTGAGTCCTCTTTTGGTGCCATAGAATAAACACTT
>NW_006413561.1:0-4248 GCF_000296735.1 Chrysochloris asiatica | reverse complement strand
TATGAGTCTGAACCGACTCCAAGGTATACAACCACCACCACCACCATTCCTCAAAAGAGATTGACTCAAGATACACTAATAATACTGCCTCATCAACATAACAAATACAGCCCATTCCCAGATGGGATTATAATCATAGGAAAAGAGGTTAGGATTTACAACTCATAATATGGGAATGGTGGAGACACAATTCAATCAGTAACAATGTGTCAATGACTTTCAAAGTTTCTTCCAATTTTAAAATTCCCTAATTCTTTGATTATAAAAAATTACACTATTTTATATGCACCGTTTCTTAGTTTCCTATGAACGGACAAAGCTGCTATTACCAAGAGCACGATGTGAGAACATCTCTAAATCTGTCAATGTAAAAGCCAGAGGGAAGTCTGTTTTATTCATTAAAATTCAAAACCTTATTAAATGCTCCTTGATTTTGGTATAATTACTTCATATAATGGTTTATATCCCTTTTGCTACATCTGCCTGCTTTTTCCAGTTTCTGTTATAAGCACAATAAAAATGAATGTTTCTGCCACTTTGATTATCTAGATAACACATTCTTACCCAGTACTTGTACACATCTATAAGACAGTGATAATTAGCAATCATAAGAAAAAAAATCTAGAGACATACAGAACCCTCAAGTGCCTTCTCATTTACCAGAAGAAAAATAATTATGTGAAAATATCAACTGTACAATCATGTGTTTTGAAACTAACATATGATAATAATCTTGTAGTAACTTGGATATTTAATTAATCCAAATGCACCATTCTCTACACAGGCTAGATAATGGAAATTTTGCCATTTAAGAGGGGAACAAAAATTGTATTAATAAGCAGAAAAATTAAGTGACTAGGATCCTTAGTTCCCTTTTTCAAAGGACAATTTTAAATGCTTAAATTTATTATGTTTTCTATTGTCTGTTTTACTATATAACTCCTAATGTTTGACCTTTTTGTTTGTGAACGCTTTCCTTTATTAAACTCTAAAAAGGTAGACTTATAAAGGAAAGTTGCCTTTAAAAAGAGAAGAGTCAGAAAATGAGATAGCAGCTGAGTCATCAATCAATTCAACAAGCACTGGTAATTACAACGCAATGCGTGGTAAGAGAGAAAGGTGAACATAATCCATCCATCATGAGCGTTTGCGAAGCTCCTACTGTGTGCCAGATCCTATGTGGCCCTTTTGTGGATTCTGAACTCAGTGGGGCTTGTTTTACCAACGCCTGCATTCTACAACTTTTAAGTATTTTTCACCCATTTTTAACTGTAGAATCCATTTTAAAATCTGTACCAAAGATTAAATCACATCTAAATATTTTTACTGTAACTTTAAATGCCATATTTAAAATATTGATGTTGTTGCTACGTGCTATCAAGTTGGTTCCAACTCATAGTGACCCTGTGCATAAGAGAATGAAACACTTCCTGGTCCTGCGCCATCCTTACAATCCTTGTTATCTTTGAGCCCACTGTTGAAGCCAGTGTGTCTGTCTTGTTAGCTGTGTTCCTGTTTTTCTCTGACCCTATACTTTACTAAGCATGATGCTCTTTTCTGAGGAATTTTCCCTCGATAACATGTCTAAATTATGGGAGACGAAGTCTGCCATCCTGGCTTCTAAAGAGCTTCTAACTGTACATCTTCCAACAGATTTGTTTGTTCTTCTAACAGTTTATGGTGCTTTCAATATTCTTCACCAACACCATAATTCAAATGCATCAGTCCTTCTCCAGTCTTCCTTATCCACTGTCCAGCTTTCAGAGTCATAAGAGGCGATTGAAAACACCATGGCTTGGGTAAGGCACAACTTAGTCCTCAAAGTGACTCTAACTCTTTAAAGAGGTCTTTTGCAGCAGATTTGCCCAATGCAATACATCATCTGATTTCTTGACTGCTCCTTTCATGACCATTGATTGTGGGTGCAAGTAAAATGAAATCCTTGATAACTTTAATCTTTTCTCCATTTATCATGATATTGTTTATTGATCCAATTGTGAGGATTTTTGTTTTCTTTACATTAGATTGTTATCCATACTAAAGGCTGTATTCTGAAGGCTGTATTCTTTTGTCTTCATCAGCAAATGCTTGAACTCTTCTTCGCTTTCAGCAAGCAAGGTTGTGTCATCTGCATATCAAGGTCTTCATCCAATCCTGATGTCATGTCCTTCTTTATACAGTCCAGCTTTTGGGTTATTTGCTCAGCATATAGACTGAATAAATATCAGTATAAAAATATTGATGTTGTTATTAAGTGTGAGTGAGTTGGTTCCAACTCATAGCAACCCTGTGTAGGGTTTGAACTGCTGACCTTATGGTTAACAGTCCAGTACTTATCCTACAGTGCCACATCAGAACCCATGACAGTTCACCAACATATATTGCATCTCTTTTGTCACTAATATACATCTGTTCTTTAACCCATCCAGGGACACAATATCTTGCCTGCCATCCCATTTCAATCTGTCCTTTAATTAAAATGACACTTGCCACCTTAAAACCAGTTCACCTCTCCCAGCAGAGTGAGGCAGTGTGCTTCACAATCAAAGCAGAACAATGAAATACAGAATCATTTTGAAGACAATGTCAACAAATGTTTAGCAAAGGGAATGTTGTCCTGTTTGATCATCACTTCTCATTCACCAGAAACCAAGTTAATGATATTTATCAAACTAATTTGCTTCCATACTTAATCGGAATAAAGTCTTCAGTGCAAAAGAAAATTACGCTTTGTACCACTCCTGTTCAATATTGTACTGGAAGTCTTAGCAAGAGCTATACGGTAAGACAGGGAAATTAAAAGCATCCAGATTTGCAAAGAGAAAGTAAAAGTCTCTCTATTTGCAGATGATATGATCCTATACATAGAAAACCCCAAAGACTCAGTAAAAAATCTATTAGACCTCATTGGAAGATTCAGCAGTGGCAAGGTATAAGATCAACATACAAAAATCTGTTGGATTCCTCTATACCAATAATGACAGCGCTGAAAAGGACATTAGGAAAGCAATACCATTTACAATAGCTGCCCAAAGGATGAAATATCTAGGAGTAAATGTAACCAGAAACAAAGAACCTATACAAAGAAAACTACAAAACCCTACTACAAGAAACAAAAAGAGACCTACAAAAGTGGAAGAAAGTACCATACTCCTGGATAGGAAGACTTAACATTGTGAAAATGTCATACTGCCCAAAGCAATTTACACATATAATGCAATCCCAATCCAGATTCCAACAACATTCTTCAAAGGGATGGAAAAAACTATTATAAACTTTATATGGAAAAGAAAGAGACCCAGGAGAAGCAAAGCACCGCTTAAGAAGAAGAATAAAGTTGAAAACCTCTCACTCCCTGATTTCAAAATTTATTACATGGCTACAATGGTCAAAACAGCTTGGTACTGGTACAATGAAAAATACAATAATCAATGGAACAGAATCAAGAATTGAGAATTTAACCCATCCACATAGAGCCAACTGATTTTCGACAAAGTGTCTAAATATTTCTCATGGGGAGGTGATAGTCTCTTCAACAGATAGTGCTGGCAGAACTGGAAAGCAATATGCAAAAGATTGAAACACGACCTTTACCTCACGCCTTATACAAAAGCCAACTCAGCATGGATTAAAGACCTAATGTGAATCCCAGAATTATGAAGGTCATCAATGAAAAAATAGGGACAAAGGTGAGGGCTCTACTACAGAGCATACACAGACTACCAAACATTTTGAAAATTACACAAACAAATGTAGACAAAGCAGATGATTGGGACATACTAAAAATTAAATTTTTATGTGCATCAAAAGACTTCACCATAAGAGGAAAAAGGGAACCCACAGAACGGGAAAAAATCTTTTGCAACAACACATCAGACAAGGGACTCATTTCTAAAATATATAGGAAACTACAACACCTCTACAAGAAAAAGACAAATTAACCCAATTAAAAAATGGACACAGGACATGAACAGACACTTCACCAAGGAGGAGATCTGGGCAGCCAACAAACATATGAAGAAATGTTCACAATCACTAGCCATTAGAGGGATGCAAAGCAAAACAACAACGAGATATCATCTCATGCCAGCAATTACAGCAAAGATTTAAAAAGTAGAGGACAATAAATGCTGGAGAGGATGCAGAGAGACTGGGATGCTCCTGAATTGCTGGTGGGATTGCAAAATGGTCCAACCTGTCTGGAAAGCAATATGGCACTTCCTCAGAAGGTTGGAAATAGAAATACCT
>NW_006413560.1:13051-15939 GCF_000296735.1 Chrysochloris asiatica | reverse complement strand
TTGAACCAAGTGGACGTTCTATGCTAACGAATGTAGCTCTGGAGTCTGGAAAAAGCAAAACACACACCCACAGTCATGGTGACATCAAAGGGAAGAAGGAGGAGATACCAGTCCAGTGGCCTCAGCAGGTCACAGTGAGACAGCGTATCAGAAACAAAATATTCTTGGGTAAAAATTCATCTAGTTTTGGGCAGATAGGTTGTTCAAGGCCATCCCCATGACTGGCTGAGGACCAGACTGCCATAGAGCATAGATCTGCACCGACTGGTGTTTAGAAATAGTTCACCAGACCTTTATTCCTAGTCCTCTGAAACGCACTCGACATCACAGAAGCATGCAGGTCTCTACTGACAGCTGGGTGGTGGCTGTGAGTGAGCTGCATTAGCCGGGAATCGAACCTGAGTCTCCTGGGTGGAAGGTGAGACTTGTCTGAGTCTTTAAAATGTGCCAAGAAGTGCAGGTGGTACAATGGTTAAGTGCTTGGACACTAACCCAAAGATGGATGGTTCAAACTCACCAGCTGCTTTGTGGCTCTGTGGGAGAAAACCAACAGCCCCAGAAACCATAGGGGCAGGTCTCCTCTGTCCTGTAGAGTCGCTGTGAGTTGGAACCAACATTGCAGCCACAGGTTCATTCTGTGAGTTTGCACATGGGCCGGTACAATCCCGGGTACCACAAATGGTTTGGACTTGACTCGTTCCAACCACCTTGGAAAGAAGTCGGCTTATTTCTTTTATAGCCTCTTATGTTTTTGTTTTTTTTAACTGAAACATCCTTCCTTTATTCGTATCATTTACCTGAAAAGCCACAAAGGCCAAAACATTTAAACAGAGCTCATGCTGGATGTAGACCATCCTGTAATTTAAAAGCGACAACACCACAACAAAAAGACGTTTTAATATGCCTTATCTCTAGGTTTCTCTTCCTTTGTTTCCCGCTGAGCCAATCAAAAACTCTTTATTTTAATGTGTTACTAAATAAAGTAGTAGTTCTACAAAAAAATCACAGAGAAGACGCCTAATTTTTAAGGTTGTACTAAGTACCGAACTCACCTGACAACCTGTATTTAGTCTAATGATTTATTTGCTTTTCCGGAAAGCTAACAATTAGTGGTAAAATTTTGGATACAAAAGGTGAGGTTATCCCATCTACACAATATAATCAATTGTGTTGCTCAGGATGTCTGAAGATCCCAGTCTTACCGGAAAATATTTTGACAAGATTTAAAACAGTTAAAACTTCATCATATTTGCTCATTATCAGAAACAGTAGTCTGTGTGCCGACCGCAAGCAATAAATATTTCTGTGATTAGGAAACTTGTTATAGTCCAACAGCAAGTTTGCTCAAGCCTTAAATGATTTTTCATAATCTGTAAATAATGTTGACATTACTTTGGCATTACAATAAATAAGAAGGCTATTTGGTAGCTTCTTAGCAAAACAAACTTATTTATATTATTGGCACATAGGATAAGACAAGATCGTAGTCTTCTACGTTCGGCAAACTAGGCTGACACATTTCATATTATTGTTACATTTGTTCGGGGGTACACGAGTCATATAATTAATTCACTAATAAACTAGTTTGTAGGGCTGGTTTTCAGAGGCACATTACTGAATGCTTTCTAAATAATAACAGAAGGCTGAGTCACCATAAATAGCATTTGATAATAAAAGAGTTAACCGAATGGTTTTGCCGTTTGGTTGTTTTTATTTTTTTTTTTATTAACAACAAGTAATGCAAACTTAGAACATGGGGAGGAATAAACAAGGGAGAAAATGGAAGTTTTCAGAGTAATTTTTGCAAGCAAATGGATTGTGATTTGTGGGAAAGATACGGAAAATGAAATCTAGATGTCGGTGGCTACAGAACAGGGATTTTTAAATGAGCCTCGGTGATATTTTTCTGTTCTAAATAAGAAGAGGAAGGAAAGAGGTCATAAAGAGGGAATTAAAAGGTTCACTTAGAAAATGGGGTTTGTAATATTGGAAGGACTGCCCCTGCTTGTGTCTCTCCACCTTGCTGAGGGTATTAGCACTTTTCCTTGGACAAAACCACGGCTTTCACTCGAGATGATGATGTGATGTGTCCTTCACATGGGAGAAAAAAAGGGATAAATTCCACCTCTGCTATTAATCTTGACCTTCAATGTTTGGACCTCCATTTTTTTTTTTTTTTCTACTTAAAAAAAAGAAAAGAAAATGGGTATGTTTTCCAGAGCCTCACCAGTCTGTATAAAATTCAGGACCAGCCATTTCTTTTGCTCAAACTGGAAACAGGTCTATGTGGGTATGCAAGAATAGTGTGAATATTGAAAAATGAGAATAGTCAAAGGATGCTGCTGCTGCTGATAATGATTTTCAATGGTTGTATTCATTTCCTGGGGCTATTGGACCAGGACAGCACAAAGTGGATGAACAGCAGCCGTTTGTTTCTCAGTTCTAGAGACTAGAGAGCCCTGGTGGCACGGTGGTTAAGCGCTCAAATGCCAACTAGAAGGTTGGTGGTTGGAACCTACCAACTGCTCTGTTTCTGTAAGGCTGACAGTCTTGGAAACATTGTGGGTTCTCTACTCCACCCCGAAGGGCGCTGTGAGTCAGAATCCACTCCCCAGCACTGGGATTGGCTTCCTTTACTTGGAGACTGCAGTGGTGGCCTGCTGTTGGGCTGTTTCGGACTCACAGCCACTCTGTAGAGGGTTTCTGAGAAGCGGCTGGTGGGTTAGTTAGTCTCTGACTTTGAGGTTAGTAGTCCAGTGCTTACCCTATAGTGACACATCAGGACTTCATATGTTGTTGTTGTTGTTAAGTGCCATCGAGTCGGTTCCGACCCATAGCGACCCTGTACAGAGTTTCCGAGGGTGTAAATCTTTACGGGAGTAGAAAGC
>NW_006413560.1:0-5651 GCF_000296735.1 Chrysochloris asiatica | reverse complement strand
CTTCTCTCTCTCTCTCTCTCTCTCTATATATATATATATATATATATATAGATATATAGATAGATAGATAGATAGATATAGATATATATCCATATATATATATATATGGAGTCCTGGTGTGGCACTGTGGGTTAATGTTCTGGACTTCAAGGTCTGTTTGAATCACATATTCAGCGGTTCAAGCTCACCAGCTGCTCCTGTACAGGGGCGCTATGGGTCAGAACCAACCCGACAGCACTTAACAACAACAAAACATGTACATATTGTTGTTGTTAAGTGCTGTCCAGTCAGTTCCAACTCATAGTGACCTTATTTAGGGTTTCTGAGGAAAGGATGGTGAGTTTCAGCTACTGACCTTGTGGTTCAAACCAACCTTCCCTATATATATAGTCCTGGTGTGGTATGTAGGATAAGCATTGGACTGCTAACTGCAAGGTCATTGGTTCAAACCCACCAGCTGCTCCTTGGAAACCTTATGCCAGGTCTCTATGAGTTAGCATTAACTCAATGGCACTTAACAAAACATGTATGTATACATTTATGTATATATATGCCTATGACTTGTCACAATAAGCTAAAGCAATAGAGAAAAATCTTTGGGGGGGAAAAAGAGACTGAAAATTAACGAGAAAATGATTTAAGAAATTAGAAAAAGAATAGCAGATTAAAGCCATGGAACTGAGCAGGAAGACAACAATTAAGAACAGAAATTAATGAAATAGAAAATAAATATTCAATAAGAGAAGACTAAACAAACCCAATAGTTGATTGTCTGAGAAGTCTAATATAACAGACAAAACTCTTTCAAAGTTAATCAAGAAAAATCAAGAAAGAAGGCACAAATAAATGATTTTTTAGAAATAAAAAGATGAAGCCGAGATTAAATTGATGAGGGCATTATGAATAAAGCATGTATGCCAATAAATTTGAAGTCCTCAATTAAATGAATAAAATACTAGGAAAAAAAGATAACTTATAACTGACTCTAGAGGAAATAGTTTTATCACCATTAGGGAAATTGAATCAGTGGCTACAAATCTTTTCACAGAGAAAAGACAGTTCTACAAAGATTCAAGGAGCCAATAATCCTATCTGACATAAATTCTTGTTGTTGTGAAGTGCCATCGAGTTAGTTCTGACTCATAGTGACCCTGGATAGGGTTTCCGAGTCTCTGCATCTTCACGGGAGCAGAAAGTCTCATTGTTCTCCCATGGAGCAGCTGGCGAGCTCAAACCGTGGACTTTGTGGTTTGCAATTCAGTGATTATAAGAGAATGAACAATCGCCAAACCATTTTATGAAAATAGCCTCACCTTGATGCCCAGATCAGATTAGAAACAACAGTTGAGAAGGAAAAATTATAAACGAGTCTCATTCATGAACATAGAAACAAAAGTGCTGAAAAGAATCCTATAGCAAAACAAGTTCAACAACAGGCGAAATACATCCTTCACAAGAACACATTGGTTTATCCCTGGAAGATGGTTATCTTTCAGGGGAAAACTCAATGAATGGAATTTACTCCATTTAACTGAATTAAAGAGAAAAGTCTTGTGATAATCTTAAGAGATGCAGGTAATGTATTAAACAAAATCTTATGGGTATTCATAAAAAAGCGATTTGATGCAAAATTAAAACACAGGGAACTTTAACCAGACTTTTCAAAAATACCTAAAATTGCTAAAGTTCTATACTAATATCCTGCTGAATGACTAAATGCTGAAACCCTTTATTTATTTATTTATTGGCTTTAAAGAACAGATGTTTATTGCATTATATTTCTGGAGGCTATAAGTTTAAATCAAGGTCTTGACCATGCCATTTTTTCTGTAAGCCTCTTTCCAGGTGTCTGGTGACTGTCAGTGATCCCTTGAAACGCTTTAAATCAAGACCAACGCAAGGCTACTCTAAGGTCTCATGCAATCAAGTGAAAGTAGACAGAACACCAAACAACAGGAGGAAATCAAACAAAAGCACAAAGATTAAAAATGAAATAAAATGCTCATTGCTTCAGGATAGCATGCTTGTCTACATAGAAAACCCCAAGGAATCCACAAATAAATCGTAAGAATTAATTCTAATTTAGTAAGATAGTATCATCCTTAAGACACAAAAAAGTCAGTTGCATTTCTTTAAATCAGCAACTTCTCTTCGGAAAAGTCATCAGAAATCTGTGATAGCAAAACATTTATAAAATATCAAGGAATTAGTCTGTCAAACACTGAATATTTATGGACGAAATTATAAGACCTGATTGATCTTTATTGAAAGAAATTGAAATTCCTACATAAAGAGATATGTTCTTGAAGAGGAAGACTCAATATTGTAAAGATCTAATTCTCCAACTTGATGGATACATTCAATGAATTTCCAATCTAAATGCCAAGAGGATAACTTTTGGGTGTTTTTGCTTGTTTTTCAGACAATGATGAACTGATTCTTAAAGCTCTGTAGAGGAGGAAAAGGTCAAGAAGACGCAACACGTTCCTGAAACAAGAAAATACAACAGAAGACTTGGCACAGTCTGTGATATTCTAAGGAAAGCCTCAGGTTCTGTCTGAAATCTGACCCCAAGGAAACCTACATATTTCTAGAGTCAACAGATGTTCTTCTTTTTAAAATGTTTTATTGTGAATTACGTGATAGTTTATATGGAAGAACATTAGTTTTACATTCATCCTATTATATATCGTTTCATTGCCATGGTTACAATCCCTTCCATGAATCATCAACCAAAGGGTATACCCTGCAAGCCTGCCCACCCTGGTCATCAGCATACAGCCCCTCTCCGTCTCTGGGTCTAAAGTCCCCAGCCGCTCCATCTCTCTACATCATTGTCTCTGCCTCCATCTCAGGCATCACTGCTTCTCTGGGTAGGGTCCCGCTCTCCGCTCTTCTCCCTTGATGGTCCCAGGGGCCTCTGCTCCTAGACTGAAAAGTTAATCACTCCCCTCCTTGCTACAGAATGTTTACCTTTATATTTCCAACATTCACGTAATTCACAATAAAACATAAAAAAAAAAATCCTTAGAATATCACAGACTGTGCCAATCAAATGCATGCCACTATTGACCATTTTGCAAACCCTTCTAGTTGGAAAAGTGCTTGAGGGGGTTCAGTGAGGCAATACTATAGCAGCCCCCAGATAACGGAAGAGTTCTGTTCCCAAGACTGTCTTTAAAGTCTAATTTGTAAGTCAATAGAAGCAGTTTGGTCCCACTCATTGTCTTAGTATCTAGGGTACATTGTTCCTTTCTCTGCACAGCAATCTTAAAGAAATACCTTGAGATACAGTAACACATCTTTAAACACAATACAGCTAATAATGATAATGATTTGATGCATTTGATAAAGCAGCACCTGTTATTGCAAAGCAACGAACGTACCTCAGCTTTTTAATATAAGCTTTGCAGGGGTTAGTTCACAATTACGGGTTGTATGTAAGCCATGCATCTGTAATCCGGGGGCTGCCTGTATTTTCTTTGATAATCCTTCTTGTCAAGCTCACAGGACGGGATGCCCTGGACTTGTTTCGGAAAGGGGTGAGGCTAAGTAAGCGGTATCTCCCTGTGAAGCGAGACAAAGTTCAGCAGATGAAAATCTCCAGCAAAGCACTAGGTTTATTCCAGTGTAGAACGGCCCCCACCCGGAGAGTGGAGACGGGTCTAGTTCGTAAGCGAGGATAGACTTCTTGGAGTCAGGGGTTTGGACATAAGTACGGTTGTTCTTTTCTTGGTTTCAGGTGCCTTGCCCCTAGGGGTGAGGCTGATGCTGTCCCTCATGCAAGAGCCACAAAGTGTATCTGCATTTTTGTGGTTTCCCCATTTATCCCTTATTCTTGCCCATAGATTGGTAGTCGGCCCTTGATGCACTAACTGCCCAATTCCTACCCTGCTCCCATCTTCTTTCCCTGGACCTACCACCTCTTAGGGACTTTCCAAAAACAGAAATCCTAAAATGGTTTAAAAATCATTTTACAATTTTTTTTTTTTTACTCCCTAATCTTGACAAGTAAGCACCCATGTAGTTTGGCAGTAGTCCCTTAGGCAATAGTAAAGTTTATGGATCTTGGAGGGCTCTATGATTCTGGTGTGGCACTGCAAACCACAAGGTCAGTGGTTCAAACTCACCAGCTGCTCCTCAGAAACCCTATATAGGGTCGCTATAAGTAGGAACCCACTGGACAGCACTTAACAACACCGACAATGATACTTTTGAGTCCTGGTTTGTGCTGTAGCTCTGGGCTTCTAACCACAAAGTTAACAGTTCAAAACTAGCAACCATTTCTCAGAAACTCTATACAGGGTTGCTATGAATTGGAACCAACTTAACACCACCACCAACAACAACGAATCATCAGGGACAGTGGTGGCCCCAGGGTAGAATCTTCCCCTTCCATGAGGAGTCCTGGGGTGGTGCTGCAGGCTAATGCGCTGAACTGCAAAGTCGGAAACCTTGTACAGGGTTGCGATGAGTCAGAACTGACTTGATGGTCCTTAACAACAACAACAATGAGAGAGACCTGGGTTCGAGTCCTGGCTGATGCATCTCAGGCTCAGTCACCACCTGCCTGACAGTGCAGTCTTACATGTTGCTAGGATGCTGAACAGGTTTCAGCAAAGCTGCCAGACTGACACTGGTTAGGAAGAAAGATCTGGCAATCTATGTCTGAAAATCAACCCGTGCTGTTGAGTCCCTTGTTAAAGGGGTCACCCTGGGCTGGGATCCGACGTGACAGTGACTAGCAACCACAGAATCGAGATTTTAAAAACTCTTGACATGGAATTCAGAGCTGCTAGCATCTCTTTTTCTCCTGCATTCACGGGCAATCAGTGGGCAGCTGTCCCAGCTGGAAAGTCTTGTGTTCCAGGTTCGGCCAGCCCTCTCAGCCCTTCCAGAATTTTCAGCACTGAGTGTTTGAAAGCAGTTAGTTCCTTCCTTGGTTGTGCCACCCCAGCTGTGGGCCGAGCCCAGCAGTGCCCCCACTTCGGAGCCATCACAAGTAAGATGATCTTTCAGCTCCACTGAAGTGAGTCAAGTTAAAGCGTCTACATATGTGGAAACAGAACATTTTCGAAGCGGCGCCTTCATTATAAAAAACGTGTTAAAATTAGTAACTATTTTATATCTTGCCTATTTTTCCCATCCAACCTAGTTTTTTTTTTTTTTTTTAAGATATACAAATATAGATTTTTGCAATATTAAGGTAGTGATGCTCGGAGTTACAAAACGGAGATAAAACCGGGCATTGATTTCTCATCCTGAAGACAACAGGTACCTTATGTGACTCTGACTTTGGTGTCCTCAGGAGCTCCTCACCTTTGCCCTGTCTGTGGGACACTCAGTCTGCCATCCTGGGGGCTTTCCTGGTCCGTGTGGCCCTAACATGCAGTTCTGGGGGAACATGTACCACTGAATACCTTTTCTTTCAGAACTCCTTGATTTGTTTATGGACTTGGGATTTTGTGCCTGGAACTGAATAGAAACAGTGTATGATATCATTCTTAAAGTAATTAGGAAATTTCTGTCTCCACTGAGCTTTTAGGGGAAAAACACACTACTCTCTGTCCCATTTCAGAAGACAAACATGACAGCTACATTTATGAAACAGCATAGGTAAGATGTGGTCATCTTTTTTTCTAGAGTTGTAC
>NW_006413559.1:5429-6724 GCF_000296735.1 Chrysochloris asiatica | reverse complement strand
ACCCAGGAAAAGCAAAGCACTGCTTAAGAAGAAGAACAAGGCTCTGACTCCCTGATTTCAAAAGCTACTGCATGGCTACAGTGGGCAAAACAGCCTGGTACTGGTACAATGAAAGATACATTGATAAATGGAACAGAATTGAGAATCCAGAAATTAACCCATTCGACAAAGTGCCTAGGTATGTTACATGGTGAGGAGATAGACTTTTTAACAGATGGTGCTGGCAGAACTGGAAAGCGATATGTAAAAGATTGAAACAAGACCTTTACCCAGTGCCCTATACAAAAACCAACTCAGCATGGATTAAATACCTAAATGTGAATTTCAAAATTATGAAATTCATCAATGAAAAAATAGAGATAAATGTGAGCAAAAGTAGATGAGTGGGACATACTAAAAATGAAAAACGTATGTGCATCAAAAGACTTCACCAGAAGAGTAAAAAGGGAAACCACAGAATGGAAAAAAAATCTTTTGCATTGACACATCAGACAAGGGACTCATTTCTAAAATACATAGGAAACTACAACACCTCTACAAGAAAAAGACAAATAACCCAATTAAAAAATGGGCACAGGATATGAACAGACACTTCAACAAGGAGGAGATCCAGGCAGCCAACAAACACATGAAGAAATGTTCACAATCACTAGACATTGTTGTTGTTCTTGTTAGGTGCCATCGAGTTGGTACTGACTCATAACAACCTTATGCACAGCAGAATTAAACACTGCCTGATCCTGGGCCAACCTCACTACTGTTGCCAAGCTTGAGTCCATCGATGCTACCTCTTAGCTAATCCATCTCATTGGGGGTCTTCCTCTTTTTCTCTGGCCCTCCACCTTACCAAACATGATATCCTTCTCCAGCGACTGGTCTCAAAACAACAAGATATCATCTCATACCAGCAATAACAGCAAAGTGCAAAAAAGGAAAGTACATTAAATGCTGGCAAGGATGCAGGGAGACTGGGACACTCCTACATTGTTAGTGGGATTGCAAAATGGTACAACCTTTCTAGAAAGCAATATGGTGCTCCCTCAGAAGGTTGGAAATAGAAATACTTTATGATCCAGCAATCCCTCTACTTGGTATTTACCTACAAGAAATATGAGCCATAAAACGAGTAAATATATGCACACCAATGTTCATAGCAGCACTATGTACAATAGCAAAAAGATGGAGACTGCCTAAGATCCAATCAGTTGAAGAATGGATAAACAAACTGTGGTACATACACACAATGGAATACTATGCTAACTTGAAGAACAACAAGGAAGCTGCAAGCCACCGCA
>NW_006413559.1:0-3184 GCF_000296735.1 Chrysochloris asiatica | reverse complement strand
AAAAAAAAACTCTGAAAAGGAAAAGTACTGTATGTCTCTACTGTCTTGCTGAAGATATATATGGTCTTTATGTAAAGAAGAGAGAAGAGCTTTTTTAGAAATGAGAAACTGGATTAAAAAGAGAACGGACAATGAGGTGAGAAGAATTGTGAAAAAACTTTAAGGGATTGAGGAAGTATTAGTTTTGCTTCCTGTTTTCTTCTGCCCCCCCTAAATCCATGCTCAATCTAGTAGGGAGATGGTGGCAGCAGCTCTGGGTCCCCATCCGGACCTGACATAACCAGACCCACTGCCATCAAATCAAGTCTGACTCATGGCCACCATATAGGGAATATAGGACGGAATAGAACTGCTCTCTAGGGTTTCTGAAGCTGGAATTAGTTATGGGAGCAGACAGCCCTCATGTTTTCTTCTACATAGGGCTGGTGAGTTTAAACCTCCAATGTTATAGTTAGCATCCCAACATGTAAACCACCATGCCAGCAAGATGTCACAAAATCCAGAGGAATACACAAAGAAACAAAGCTAACCTTTCCATGGTACTCTATTAAAAACAGGGCAAATGTTATCAGAAGCCCTCAGCAAACTTTACAAACTGGTTCAGTGGTCTGAATTAGAACACATGCCCATTCCTGGCTAGGAAATGGGGTTACCATGACTGTTTTAAAGCAATCAGGGACCAGCTCTGAGGCTGTGGTCGTGTCTGAATGATGTGGCTGCCATACAGGGAAAGAGGTAAACTTTGTGATGAAGAGACAATTCCAGTGATACCAAACCAGACCAAAATCCAACCCTACTTCCATTGAGCCAACTCATAGTGACCCCATAAGACAGAGCAAAAAGTGCCCCATAGGGTTTCCAAGGCTATAAATCTTTGTTGAGGCAGTTGTCTCATCTTACTTCTGTGGAGCAGTTAGTAGACTCTGAACTTTTCTTTCAGAATTTTCCACTGAACTTTCTTTCAGTTAGTAGCTGAGTGTTTTAGCCACTGTGCCACCAGGGCTCTTCCAGCGATACTATGAGGAATATATATTGTCATATTGTTGTTAAGTTCTGTCAAGTCGGTCCTGACTCATAGCAACCCTGTATAGGAGAGACTGAAGAGCCCGAATCACCAATCTTGCAGTTCAAATCAGCTTTGCAGTCCAGCACATTGTCATGGTTTTGTTTTATTTGGCTGTTTCTTTATTACTAATTAGAATTCTCTGGGTGAGACAAATTACTAATTAGGAGCCCTGCTGGTATAGTGGGTTATGAGTTGGCCTGACAGCCACAGGGTAAGGAATTCAACTCCACTAGCTGCCCCAAAGGAGAAAGAGAAGACGTTCTGTTACCATAAAGGTTTACAGCCTCAAAAACCGTTCAAAGGGTCACTAAGAGTCAGAATCAACTGTATGGCAGTGGGTTTTGTTTTGTTTTGGGGGGTTGGGGTGGTACAAATCATTCAGCTACTAACTGAAAGGTTGAAATCCATATAGAGGTACCTTGGAAGAAAGGCTTGGAGATCTACTTCTGAAAGGTCACAACCATTGAAAGAAAACCTTCTGGAGTCAGAACCAACTCAACATCAACTGGTTTGGTTTTATTAGTAATCCGTACATCTGAAGCACTATCACATGGCCAGTCACAACCCTGAGGCTAGAGGAAGATGAGTATGGGAGCTGAGGATGCTGCCTCATCATACTGTCATAAATTCTCTTCTGACTCTCATGCTGCCTCTCCCTGACAACTCGCAGTGCATGTCTGGAAACACGGCAAACACAGGAAGAAAAATAAAACCAGTAATAAGTAATGTGGTAGGCTCTGCTCTGAGTGTTTCACATTTGTCATTTCACTTTATCTTGACGGTAGTCCTGCTAGGAAATGTGATGCCTTTGAAAACAAGTCCATAATTTCACTGAGACCCTGCTCTTCAAGAGGTGTAGTTTAATGTGCCACCTCTTGAATGTAGGTTGGACTTAGTAACTTGTTTAATGAACAAAATGAACTGGGTCATGCTTTGTGATTTGGACGCTGGGTCATAAAAAGGTCGTGGCTTCCATATCTTGCTCAATCCCTCTCTCATTCTGCTTATCTATTGATCTGTGGATCTGCCTGCCTGTCTGTCTGTCTGTCTAATTTATAAGAATCCCTTGGTGATGTGCTCAGTTGCTAACCAAAAGTTTGGAGGTTTGAGTTCACCCAAAAGTACCTCAGAAGAAAGACCTGGTGATCTACTTCTGAAAAATCAGCCACTGAAAATCCTATGGAGCACAGCTCTATTCTGATACATGTAGGATTGCAATGAGTTAGAATCGACTTGAAGGCAATTGCTTGTTTGAGTCCTTGGGTGGAGCAAATGGTTAATGCACTTTATTGCTAACAGAAAGGTTGATGCTCGATTCTGTCCAGAGGCACCTCCAAAGAAAGGCCTGGTGATCTACCTCCAAACACTCAGCCACTGAAAATCCAGTGTAGCACAGTTTGACTCTGACTTGCATAAGATCATCATGAGTCAGAACTGATGGTAACAGGTTGGTTTTGCATATACCTATAAGCAGAGACAAGGAGCCCTGGTAGTGTAGTGAGTTATGACTTAGGCTGCTTACCTTAAAGTGAGCAGTTTGAAAATGCCAGCCACTCTACAGGAGAAGGAGCCCTGGTATGGTGCTGTGGGATAATGCACTAGACCACAAGCTCGGATTAAACCGCAAGGTCAGCAGTTCAAATTCACCAACCACTCCTTGGAAGCCCTATACAGGGTTGCTATGAGTCAGAACCAACTCAATGACATTTAACAAAAGGAACAACCATAGTAGAAAAAAGAGCCTTTATACTCCCGTAAAGATTTGCAGCATCAGAAACCCTATACTGCATCACTAAGCATCAGATCTGACTTGACGGCACACAGGTTTGTTATTGTTGTTAAGTGCTGTGGAGTCAGTTCTGAACCTGTATAGGGTTTCCGAGGAACCTCTGGTGAGTTTGAACCACTGACCTTCTGGTTAGAATTCTAGTGCTTATCTTATAGCACGACATCAGGAACTCATAGACAAAGTTATACAAGGGGGTTTCAAAAAGTTCATGGACACATGGAACTAAAACATAATGGAATTTTTTCAGAGAACTTTTTGAAGTCCCCTAATAGTCCTGGTGTGGCCCTGTGGGTTAATGCACTGCACTGCAAAGTTGGTCTGAACCACAA
>NW_006413558.1:4610-6723 GCF_000296735.1 Chrysochloris asiatica | reverse complement strand
TTCACTGCAGCATGGATTTCTTTCTTCAATACCATTGGTTCATGATCATGTAGCAATTCTTGAAATGACTGGGTATCAACCAATTCTTTCTGGTACACTGACGATTTTTTCCCCTTTTTTTGATGTTTCCTGTATCATTCATTATTTTGTCCATAGAATCTTTCAATATTGCATGTCTAAGCATGAACTTTTTTCTTCAGTTTTTTCAGCTTGGGAAATACTGAACGTGTTCTTCTCTTTTGGTTTTCTAACTCCGTGTCTTTGCACATTTCATTATAACACTTTATTGTGTTTTCATGTGCTGCCCTTTGAAATTTTCTGTTACGCTCTTTTACTCCATCACTTCTTCCAGTCACTTTAGCTTCTCTACATTCAAGAGAAACTTTCTGAGTCTTTTCTCATATTCATTTTGGTCTTTTCTCTCTTTTATGCCTTTTTAATGATCTTTTGCTTTCTTCCTGTATAATGTTCTTGATGTCTCCTCTGGTGTTAGGTAATTAGTGTCTAATGCATCAAATCTGTTTTTGAGATAGTCACTCAATTCAGGTGAGATATACTCAAAGTCATATTTTGACTCTTGTGGAATTGTTTTAATTTTCTTCTACTTCAATCTGCACCTGAATATGAGTAATTGATGGCCTTCTTCTGGCTGATGATATGGAGCTTCATTTTCTCTCTCCACAAATATACTCAATTTGGTTCCTGTATATTCCATGTGGGAGGTCCAGTTGTATAGACCCTATTGATGTTATTGAAAAAAGATGTCTGCAATAAGTAAGTCACTTGTCTTGCAAAATTCTATCTACAATCTCCAGCATCATTTCTATCACCAAGGACATATTTTCCAACCATTGATCCTTCCTCTTTGCTTCCAACGTTTACCTTCCAATCACCAGTAATCGTCAATCCATTTGATCACATGTTTGATAACGTTAAGCCTGAAGAAAATGGTAGAATTCTTCATCATTGACTATAGTGGTTGGTGTGTAAATTTGAATAATAGTCATATTAACTGATCTTCCTTATTGGAGTATGGATATTATTCTATTATAGACAGTACTGTACTTCAAGACAGATCTTGAAATGTTCTTTTTGATGGTGGATGCAGTGCCATTCCTCTTGCATTTGTCATTTTAGTAAATCATATGTTTGTATGATTCAAAATGGCCAATACCAGACCATTTCAGCTCATTGATGTCTAGGATATTGATCTTTATGTGTTCCATTTAGTATTTAATGACTATGGTGCTGCAGGATCAACACTGGAATATGAAACACAAGGTCAGCAGTTCAAACTCACCAGCTGCTCCTTGGAAAACCTATACTAGGTCTGAACAGACTAGATAGCACTTAGCAACAAGAACAATTTTCCTAGATTCATCACTTTGTACAGTCCACGGAACAATTATTAATGGATGTTTGCAGCTATCTCTTCTTATTTTGAGTTCTGCCCCATGAGCAAAATGTCCAGAATGCTTTGCTCCATTCACATCCCTAAGGTCAACTCTACTTTGAGGAGGGAGCTCTTCCCTGTTGTTGTTGTTGTTGTTATGAAGTGCCATTGAGTCAATTCCAACCCATAGTGACCCTGTGTAGGGTTTCCAAGGAGTGGTTGGTGAGCTTGAACCACCGACCTTGCAGTTCAAATGACTTTTCAGTCTGACGCATTAGCCCACAGCGCCACAGCAGCTCTTCCCTAGTAGCACTATATCTGATAGTGTTCTGCTGCTATTTATAAAGTTTTCAATGGCTTAACATTCATAAGTAGTACACCTCTCCTTCTTCTTAATGTTCCTAGCCTGGAAGCTCCACTGAAACCTGTCCATCATGAGTGACCGTACTGGCATATGTTCTGGCATCACAGAAACATGTAAGCCACCACAGTATGACAAACTGACAGATGAGTGGTGGTTTCAAGTAGTATATAGATAAAATTGCAAAAGTGATATTCTGTGTTAAATTTTTTTCTGAAGGAGATACATGAATCCAGTCATAATAACAAGTACTACTATAATTGTCACTGTACCAAAAGGAAATGGTTAATGTTCAACCATTTCAAGAGGTAGCATATGATCCAGAGCCAATGATACTGAAGGAGGAAGTCCAAGGTGCA
>NW_006413558.1:1922-3779 GCF_000296735.1 Chrysochloris asiatica | reverse complement strand
AACAACATTCTTATCAACAGAGAAAAGATTGATGTTGTCAAGGACTTCATTCTTCTTGGATCAACTATGAACACTCATGAAAACAGCAGTTAAGAAATCAAACAATTTATTGCATTGGGCAAATCTGCTGCACAATACCTTTTTAAAGTGTTGAAAAGCAAAGATGTCATCTATAGAACTAAGGTGCGCCTGACTCAAGCCATGGTATTTTCAATAACCTCATATGCATGTGAAAGCTGGACAGTGACTAAGGAAGACCATAGAAGAACTGATGCTTTTGAGTTATGGTGTTGGAGGAGAATATTGAAAGTGCCACGGACTGCCAAAAGAACCAATAGATCCATTTTAGAAGAAGTGCAGCCAGAGTGCTTCTTGGAAGCCAAGAGGTCCAAACTTCATCTCTTATACTTTGGACATATTGTCAGGAGGGACCAGTCACTAGAAAAGGATATCATGTTTGGTAAGGTGGAGGGTCAGAGAAAAAGAGGAAGGCCCCAATGAGATGGAATGGCCAAGTGGCAGCATCAACGGACTCAAGCGTGGCAACCATAGTGAGTTTGGCCCAGGATTAGGCAGTGTTTTTTCTGCTGTGCATAGGGTCACTATGGGTTGGTACTGACTCGATGGCACCTAAGAAGTACAACAACTATAATTAGGCATTGAGTTAATGATTTACTGAGCACTTTCTATATTCCAGACCTTAAAATGATCCTACTATATAAGAATCTGGTGACATTAACAGTTAATTATAATCTCTGTTTTTGAAATGAATAGCACATTCTAAGTAGGCAGTCCTTCCAGTTTTAGACCTTTTTTGTGCCTTAGTTTAAAAATTAAAGTGCAACAATTAGTTATTAGAAATCTTAATATAAAATGCATTGGAGGGTGGGCACAGCTTACAGTTAGAGGAAACAGAGGTGAAAGACATAACATGGTGATAAGGTTAGTGGCATTTTGAGGATTATTGCTTCTGTTAACAGTATAATCAAGAGTTCTGGTTTGGGTGCCTGCAGAGACAGCCAGGTAGGAAAGGTTCTGTGGGGGAAGAATTGAAAACCCAGAGAAGTTGTGCTCACGGAATAACACCAGAGCTCTGGATCTACCATAAGGTCCAGGATGTCAGTTTCCTTCATTTGCAAGTGAAAAAAATCATGATATAAAGGAAAATACTGTGATTTAGGAATCAATGGAGATGGGACTCCCTCTGCGGCCACCCCACCTAAGCGGAGTTCAGAGGGTAGGGCTACAGCCAGACCGGCACAGGGAACCGATGCTAAAAGTTGTACAGTGACATTTGCAAAAGGAGGTACAGGGGACTCTACACATTTTTTCCTCCCTCCTATTCCCTGTCACACCTTTACCCAGCAAGGATGCCTTCAGGCGGGTGGGTGCACACCCCCCCACACACAAAAAATTACAGTGCTGACCCCACAGTTTTTCAACAGTACAGAGAGAAAGAGCTTGGCAGCTATTTATGACATTAGCCTCGGGATCACAGCCCTAAAACTAACCTGTGCAGGACCCTTTACTCACGCCTACCAGGCCTGACAGACAAACCAGAGAACAATCTGTAAAACCCCAACATAAAAGGATGCAACTATCTTGAGAATTACACTGTGCACACTGCACACGCAGCCCAACTGACCTTCTGAGACAAAAAATATTGAACAATCTTTCTCCCATTAACTTCTCAATATCTCTCTGTGCACCTCCACGATGGTGACTAGAGGAGGGGTCTGAGGGAACGGACAACCCCACCCACTACTGGAGGCTTCTACAGTGCATACACACTGTCGGTGTAGCAAGATGACTGGACAGTCAGCCACAGTTTTATTTTTGTTTCAAAGTGGTGGTTTT
>NW_006413558.1:0-1202 GCF_000296735.1 Chrysochloris asiatica | reverse complement strand
ATCTCTCAATAGTGCTAAGATAGAAGAGCAAGCAGAAAAAAAGGATAAAAAAATCTGAAAAGAGTGTAAGTTTCATGCTAGATAATATGAAGAGGAACAACTTATGAATTATTGGCATTCTGGAACAGGAAAAATCAGAGAAGTCCACAGAGGAGATAGTTGAAGAGGTTCTGGAAGAAAAATTCCCTAACATCTTGAAAGATGAGAAGATAAACATTCAAGAAGCTGAACATACCTCAAGAAGGATAGACCCCAAAAGAAAGTCACCAAGACATATAATAATCAAGCTCTCAAAAAATCAAAGACAAAGGGAGAATCCTAAAAACAGCCAGGGAGAAGGGAAGAGTCACTTACAATGGCAAACAAATCAGATTAAGCTCTGACTATTCAGCACAAACCATGCAGGCAAGAAGCCAATGGTGAGACATATACAAAATCATAAAAGGAAAAACATGGCAACCAAGAATCGTCTATCCAGCAAAACTATCAATCAAATATGATGGTGCAATCAAAACATTCCAGGATAAACAGAATCTAATAGATTTTATCAAAACCAATCCAACACTTCAAAACATCCTAAAGGAAATTCTTTGGACTGAAAACTAACAAGAACAGACAACAACCAGAGATTGGCAGGCGTGGTAACACCACCTGGAACTCAGTCGACAGATAGCAGAGTTCAGAACAGAATACAATTACAACACTGAATTCGAAGGAGCAGGGAGGTCAACCAAAGAACAAAATAATATCAATGTCAAAGAAGGGATAAGTATAGGAACAGAGATCCAGGTGGTGAGGAGGTCAGGTAGATTACAGGATACAACAGATTCTCTTAAATGGAGAGAAAAGTTAATAGACTGTAAGGTAACCCCAAAGAAAGGTAATACTTCACAACTTACCATGAAAATAAACTTCCAAGCAGAACAAGCAAACATGAAAACTAAGAAGAAACCGACAAGAAACAGCACAAAAAATACACACGCAGCACAAGAATGCATGCAGAACAAAGGAATGAACAGCAATACCAGAAAATTAATACAATGGCAGCAATTAATTCATACCTATTGATAATTACATTGAATGTCAATGGATTGAATACACCAGTGAAGAGACAGAGAGTGTCAGATTGGATAAGAAAACAAGACCCTTTATATGCTGCTGCAAGAGACACACCTTACACACAAAGACAAAAACAGACTAAA
>NW_006413557.1:4623-6821 GCF_000296735.1 Chrysochloris asiatica | reverse complement strand
GATTCAGGCTTCCATTGCTTTGAATCTTCTCCTTTGCCCTTTCAATGAACTAAAATTGTCTGTTGTCTCTGGGGCATTGTGGGATTGCCATATTTTTAAAAATAAACAGTGTAGTCAGACCTAGAGGAGAGAAATCTCTAGTGGGCTCCTGCAATTCAAAGAGCTCATGAAGTGGCTGTGGAAGGGACGTGACAGCATTGTTCCTGGCCCTAGATGGAGTTCCAATTGGCCTCAGTGGTATCTATCCTCAGGACATTCATTCAGAAGTAGTTCATGGGGGCCCTTGTTGGTGCTGGTTTTATTGTCTGTTAGGACTGCAGGAAAGCTGGGGCTGGGTTATTGGCTAAATGGGTTTGGGTGGCTCTGTGGATTTTGTGGGTCTGAAACTGAACTCACCTGAATTCAGACATCAAAGTGACACAGCCAGCCCACCACTCACACTGGTGTGAGTACGATGGGCTCTGTACTCTTGGAGAGCAGGGTCTATGCTGGGGGTGGATGAAGGTGGGAGCTGGCCACCTCTGGTCACCAAGGGAGTGTGGGAAAAAAGAAGAAATTACACTTTTCTTTTTGCCTGCATGAATCTGCTAATCCAGGTCTCTCTCTCCTGCCAAAGCTATTCACAAGGTGGTTTACCTGCATCTGGGTAGTTGATCAACAGTCTCCCTTTCTTGCCATCCCTGCTTGGTGTCTCCTCCCAGCAAGCATTCCATCTACCTCTCTAACCTTTCTTCCAAAGTTCAGGGTGTCAGAATTTTGATCTATGTCTGTTTTATTTGGTCTCTCATATCTTTGTAGTAGAGGGTCCTTATAGTGTGTCTGCCTAGTCTGCCATCTTGATGGAAGTCCCTTTTGATTTTCTTGATAGTATCCTTTGAAACACAAAGTTTTATATTTTTCGTTATGTCCAACTCATGTATTTTTTTCTTAGGTTGCTTGTACTTTAGGCTATATATAAGAAACCATTGCCTAATTAAAAGTCATGAAGATTTATACCTATGTAAGATTTATACCTAAGGATCTCTGGTAGCATAGTGGTTACAAATTAGGCTGCAAACCTCAAGGTCAGCAGTTCAAAACTACTAGCTGCTCTGCGGGAGAAAGATGAGGCTTTCTGCTCCTGTAAAGATTTACTGCCTCAGAAACCCTGTACAGGGTCTCTACGAGTTGGAACCGACTCCACGGCACATAACAAAAACAACAACAACAAGATTTATACCTATGTTTTCTTCTGTGTTTTATAGTTTTTTGAGCTCTTACACTTAAGTCTTTGATCCAGTTTGAATTAACTTTTGTAAATGATGTGAGACTGGAGTCTTACTTCATACTTTTGCATATGGATATTCAGTTGTTCCAGGAAAATTTCTTGAAAAATTATTATTTCCCTATTGATTATTCTGGCACTTTTGTAGAAAGTCAATTTACCATAAATATGTAGATTTATTTCTGTACTCTCCATTCTACTCCATTTTCTAAGCATTGTTTGCTTAGTCAAAAATATGGAAAGTGTGACAAAGGGATTGATATCATTCTAATGAAACAGAACATTAGCGATATACAGGAAACTCAGAATTTTCTGAGTTGTAGGTTCATGTTCAAGTTACAGTGGTTTTCACTTAAGGGGAAATCACAAAATTCTTGTACTTAACTTTGTAATTATTTGAACATCATAGATTTGTGAAACTGAAATATCAGCTGTCTCTTACATAGGACATTTTCAGAGCACTACATGCTTGAGCTGACTCTGAATTTTTCCATTGGTAATTAATATTCTAAACATGAAGCAATCATAGTTTTAACCAATAGTGAACAGCATAATTTATATATCTTATTTTAGCATTACTTTCCCTCTATGTTTTTATAGCAACGACTGAACGTACAATATTTTCAGCTCTTACTTCATGGAGCTTATTGACTTGGCTTTCGTCAGTTGTAGCTATTAAGTTTGAATATTCTTCTTTCATCACCCAAAATGATCCCTTGCCTGTTTGTAACTAGATATGTGGAGATATTTTATTCAGAAGTGGTCAGTGAAATTACTCATCCCAACCGACGAAATATCCCAAATTAGAACAGTTTGGGTTCAAAGACCACCTCATTTCTGAAATTAATGCAATTTCCAATTTAGCATTCCTGATCAAGGAAGTATTGATTACTTTTGAAAATCTTAAAAGAAAAATTTTAAAGTATACATATAT
>NW_006413557.1:0-4518 GCF_000296735.1 Chrysochloris asiatica | reverse complement strand
AATGGTTTTATATATATATGCATCTGTACTTTAGGTGCATATACAATACAGGTGTAATAGTTTTATATATATCCATTACACCTGAATTTCTCAAGGACATTCAGACCTAAGACTGTTCTCTAACTAGGTTGCTGTGAAACTGGTCCTCTGACAGGCAAATGCTGTAAGCGAGATTGTGAATTATTAATGTATGACACTATTGTCACCAACAGACCACAGAATCTACCTTTCAAATTCTTTTACATACATAGCACAGATTCTGTTGTGGCACTGTGTGCTCTGTAAGCTGTAGACACATTTTAGAAAACACTGATGAAGCCATTACTGCTCCATCCATTTGTTCATAGTCTGTATCATTATTCAAGAAATTTAAGAACCATAATGATGGAAAATCACACAGAAAGAAAAGAAAAGGAACATGGACTCTGTCAGAAACAAGGGCTACATTTTTATTCAAGAGGTCCCTAATGATGGAAAATCATAGTGAAAGGCAGAGACGAAACTGGGATTCCATAAAGGACCTGACACCCTAGTAGTACAAGTAGGAGAACAGTCATAGCAGATGCATAAAAATAAAGAAAAACAAAATTAACAAGAGACAAGCTGTACTGGGGCTGGCACACAAAACAGCAACAAATCACAGCAAATTCTGAAGATTAATTTCAAAGAATCTTCTGAAATAAGCAAGGAGGCAGACAACATCAATATTAATGAAGCTGAAATGAAACTCCAAAAGAGCCAAAGCATAAAATGACACATGAAATGTTTTCTTTTTAAATGGATTGTAGATTGGATCACAGGACCATCAGGAAAATGAAGGGGCATTCACAAGAACATCATAACAGGGCCAGTTGTGTGAGAAGCAATTACAGCATCAGTGCTAAAATCTCCAATGTAAAAGAAAAACAACAGTCTGCAGATAAGGTAGAAGAAAATGAATAAATTTTATAAAGACTCACTAGGCTGCACTGTGTCAATATGGAATGTCTTTGATAAAGCATACAGTAGGCATTTGGAGAAAGGTTCATATTTGATTCCATCCTGCGTTATATTTAGTTTCCTTTCAGATTGTCAGCTAAGGCAGGCTTGGAGTCCCTGCTTAAACTACTTGCTGGGTGTAAACTATGAAGGTGAGTCAAAAATTATCTGCACTCAGGTAATACTAATATGCCCAACCACATCCACAGCTGATGACAACATTGAGCATGCATGTGTAATGATTATGTTGCATAGACAATGGATTATGTGGCAAATCAGCCATGGCTCTGCCTATGAAATAATCCAGGACAGACTTGAGTTTCGAAAAGTTTGTGTGAGATGGGTACCAAACAACTCATGGAAGCATGAACATACATGTTTGGACATATGCAAACAAAATTTGGACTGATATTAGAAGGAAAGTAAGTTTCTTTAAAATAACTATTCCTGGTGATGAGACATGGATTCATCTCTACAAGCCTGAGAATAAGCAGCAGCATATGGAATGGAAACATCTTTAATCGCTGACCAAGAAAATGTTTAAAAGTCAACCATTAGCTGGAAAATTGATGCTTAAAGTTTTCTGGGATTCTCAAGGGCCACCATTGGAATGTTGTTGTTATGTGCCATGACGTTAGTTCCAATTCATAGCGACCCTGTACAGGGTTTCTGAGGCTGTAAATCTTTAGGGGAGCAGAAAGCCTCATCTTTCTCCCGTGGAACAGCTGGTAGCTTTGAACTGCTGACCCTGAGGTTAGCAGCCCGATTCATAACCACTATGCTACTAGAGCTCCTTAGTATTGGAATACTATCAGGAAAAAGGTTCAACAATCGGCAGTGCACATTAGTGGGATGCTCACTGAAGAGTTGAAACTTAAACTTCGGATTAAACACAGAGGCCTGCCATCTGAGGATGTGATCTTGCATGACAATGCATGTCCACACACCTCTGCCCACACTGTTGACACTGCAAAAACTCCCATTTTAAGGATATTAAAGCATCCTCTCTATAG
Organism: Chrysochloris asiatica; assembly: GCF_000296735.1. Lineage (NCBI taxonomy): Eukaryota > Metazoa > Chordata > Mammalia > Afrosoricida > Chrysochloridae > Chrysochloris > Chrysochloris asiatica. The sequence goes on along the minus strand of NW_006413557.1, from coordinate 2,527 downwards.
TCCTGATCTTGCTCCATTGGACTTTCAGCTGTTTGATCTCCTGAAAGCAGCTCTTCAGAGATGAAGATTCACCTCTGATATTGAAGTGAAGACAGTGATGCATTCATGGCTTGCAGCTCAGCCTAAGACATTTTTACTAAGGGAATATGAAAGCTTGTTGAGAGATGGACAAAGTGTGTTGAGAAACAAGATTATGTCGAAAAATGATGTATTTGTTTTTTCTAAAAGTTGATTAAAAGAAATTCTACTGCCAGAGTTCAGATGACTTACATTTGTAGATATTTTTGAAAACTGTATAACTTTGACAGACTCCTAGAGTTTTGTGGATGTGTCTCTCACACATCCTTGTAATCAAATTGTAAAGTAGCTTAAATGGGCTAGTAGTGCTGTTGGCTTGAAGAAATGTTAAAAGCAATTAAAAAATAAAATGAAATGAAGGATTTGCTATTAAAAGGCAAGTTATCATATCCCTGTTGGTTTTATGAAGCACTGACTCCAGCTGGACAGACCCAAGGGCTGTGTAGCATTGTAGTTGTGGCAATTCCACTTGACATTTCCATTGCTATTTCACCACATTGCTATGTGGTACTACAGAGGGCGAAAATAACATCCACTTCAAACCTTTTCTCTCTTCCTATAGCTCTACAACATTTATGATTGCAGGCTGTCGAGCTGTTTTAACCACTAGCTGAGCCAAAGTCTGTATGGAGGGCATTTCACTTCTCATCCACAATTAGCAAGCAAGTCAGTCCTTATAGGGCTAGGTTCTTCACCAGTCCTTTCAAAAAGATTGATGGGAAGTTATGGGTATTTCTGGAACACTGAAACTATACAAAGTTTTGTTCTACTGCACCATCCTAAGGAGATAATAATTGCACTGCTCCTTTAAAACATGTCCACAGATTACTTGATACTGTTCTCTTCAAGAGGTGGTTTTTAATTTCCATCTCCTTGATAGTGGATTTGTTAAGTTGTTGTTAAGTGCTGTCGAGTCAGTTCTGACCCATAGCAACCCTGTGTAGGGTTTCCAAGGAGTGACTGGTGGATTTGAACCACTGACTTTACAGTTCAAATTGACCTTTCTAGCGCATTATCCTGCAGCACCACACCAGGACTCCCACTATTAGGTTAGTAGAGTATAACAAATAAGAAAATGGAATAAATTCAGTTGTAACAATTTTGTTGGTCATTTTGGACTCTAGATTTCTCTGTAAATTTTAAAAGTAAGTGGCACCCATATGCATTTATAGTCACACATCATTAGCTTCTATGTATGTGGCAATGACTCTAAATTATATATATATATAGAATAGGGAGTCCTGGTATGGCACTATGGGTTAATGCACCAGACAGCAAAGCCATTTGAACTACAAGGTCGGCGGTTCAAGTTCACCACCTGCTCCTTGGAAACAGGGTCACTATGGGTCAGAACTGACTCGATGGCACTTCACAACAACAACAACTATTGTTTAGTTGGTTGTTGTTGTTGTTAAGTACCGTGGAGTTGGTTCCAACTTATAGTGACCCTGCACAGGGTTTACGGGAGCAGAAAGCCTCATCTTTCTCCCATGGAGCAGCTGGTAGTTTTGAACTGCCAACCTTGAGGTTAGCAGCCTTATTCATAACCACATGCTACCAGAACTCCTTTGTATAGTGTGTGGGCTTAGTGAATTGCTTCAAACAAATAGACTATAATGAAAGTGATAGGACGGGACTTTTGAGACTAGGTCATAAGAAAGTGAGGTTTCCTCTTTGTTTTCTTTCTTTCTTTAAAAAAAAAAAATTGTTATTGTACTTAAAGTTAAGTGTTTATACAGCAAATTAGGCTCCCATTTAACAATTTCTACATAAATTATTCAGTGATATTGATTGAATTTTTTATAATGTCATTATTCTCATTCATTCAGTCTGGTTGTACCATTTATAGTACTCTAGTTTCCCTGATCTCTTACCTTCTCATCTTTGCTTTGCTTGGAGTAATTTTTGACAATTTGATCTTCTTTAATTGAATTTTTTAAAAAAGAAGCTCATTACTCGCAGGTGATAATCTTTATTTTTGACCCAAGTTGTTATTTAGCTAACAGATTAACTCAAGGGATAATTTTGATTTAAGGTTTAAAGTGTATTTCAGGGAAATAGTCTTGGAGAGTACTCTAGTCTCAGTTGGTCCAATAAATCTGGACTTTTTAAGAATTTGAATTTGGTTCCACATATTTCTCCTGTTTCATAGGGATCCATGTAATATGGGTTTGAGTAGAATAGTTGGTAGTTGTAGCCAGGGACCATCTAGATCATCTCCTCTCAGGGTTGATGTGACCATGGCTCATGTAGACCACTAGTTCTATTGTATAATTTCTTCTCTGTGCCTTTGGTTTCCTTCTTTCTCTTTTGCTAAGGAAGAGTGGATACCATCTTTTAAAATGCTAGTGATTACGTACCACATTAGGATGCACAACATATACTTAATGACCTATACCATGGTAAGTATACCACTCATCTGTCAGTTTGTCATACTCTGGTGGCTTGC
>NW_006413556.1:0-6728 GCF_000296735.1 Chrysochloris asiatica | reverse complement strand
AAGGTCAGCAGTTCAAACCCACCATCTACTCCTTGGAGGCCCTGTACTGGGTCACTATGAGTCAGAATCGACTTGCCGACACTTAACAACAACAATATATGACGGGAGTAGTCCGGGTGTGGTGCTTTAGGTACACATTGGACTGCTAAACACAAGGTTGGCGGTTCAAATCTACCAGCAGCTTCTCAGAAACCGTCTGAGAACTGACTCCATGACACTTATCAACAACAATGTGTAACCAGGAGCTCTGGTGGCACTGTAGGGTAAACACTGGACTGCTAACTGCAAGGTCGGCTGCTCCACGGGAGAAAGATGAGGCACTTTACTCCCGGAAAGGTGCAGCACCTACACAGGGTCACTGTGAGTCAGAGTTCTTTCAGTGGAGCGGGTTGGGTTGGGTTTGGTTGGGAATACACAACAGATCAAAACGTTGCCCAGTCTTGTGCCATTCTCATGGTGGTTGGCATATCCTGGTGCTTAATAAGAATTAAGTGGCAGCACAGCCGGATGGAGGAACTGTAAGAGGAGCTGGCTGAGCTGAGGCCCCAGAGCTGATTCCAACAGTGTGTTGGGTCTTTTGTCTTTCTTTCTTTGGGTGGAAATACACATATAACCACAGCTACAGAGAGCCCACCTCAGCAGCTCCCAGCTGAACAGTGGAGTATTGGCCTTGGAGTCTCACTCTGCATGAGCTCTAGGGGAACAGGGTGAGGAGCACTCGCTCCCTCTGGGAGAGCCATGCTGAGGTCTAGGGGGACTCCTGCAATCTGCCTTTTTACCCCAGGGGCTCTGTGCTGCTGGCCCATGACTACACACTGAAGCACAGCTGTCCAAGTCTCCTGAAGGGATTGCGGGGAGGCAGGGGCTTCTGGTGTGATTCAAACCTGAATGCACACTCCAGAGGTCGGGGCACCCGGAAGCTAGGCAGAGAAAACCTTTCCAGCTCAGAGCCCCTACTGCCAGCATGCCTCTTCTGTGGTGGAGAAGAGACTCCAGCTGTACCTAACCACCCTTCTTCCCAGCCCCAAAGATGCCTTCCGAGCCGTGAAGAAGAGGATCATGGGGAATAAGAACTTCCACGAGGTGATGCTAGCCCTCACGGTGAGTGTCCTGGTCTCCCAGGGCTTCTCGTCCAGAGGCTGGGAAGCACTTTCCTGTCCACTAGCCTCTGATAAGGCGCCTCCTGGAAAAGGTTCTCCCAGCCCACTGGCATTGGGGGGGCAGACTCACCAAGGCCCCCTGGTGAGAACCCGGCCAGGGAACCCGTGGGGATTCGCCCTGAAAGATGAGCATAAGATCTGCACAGGCTAAGATGAGGGCAGTATTGGCCTCCATGATGCCTGGTCCACTCACAGGATGGGCATAGGTGGGCACCCTGGTCAGCCAGGGCAGGGGAGTGAGGCGGACACTGTCCTAGCCACCAGTGATCAGCCCCTGCTGGGAAGTGGGGAGAACAGTTTGGTGCCGTTTCCTCAGGCTGCAAGGTCACCAGCAGATTGAAAGCTTGGTTCCTGGTAATTTCCACTTGGGAGACCACCTCCACTCTAGACTCTGTTTAGTTCGGCGACACGATCAGGACACTTACGGGCACTGGACCCCCAAGCACACAAGCCCCCAATCAGTTCTCTGTGGGCCACAGTCTCTCTTCAGAAAGCCCCAGGCCGCTCGCTGGTCAGCCCCCTGTGGGATGTGGTGGAGCTGTGAGGGCAGTGACCCCGTGGGTGACTCTCAGTGACCCCACCACCCTCCAGGTCTTGGAAACCTGCGTCAAGAACTGCGGGCACCGTTTCCATGTGCTGGTGGCCAGCCAGGACTTTGTGGAGGGGGTGCTGGTGAGGACCATCCTGCCCAAGAACAACCCCCCCAACATCGTGCATGACAAGGTGCTCAATCTCATCCAGGTGAGAGCTGGCAGGCCATCAGCATAGACCCTCATTACTGCTCGCTTTCCGTGGCCTTCAGCCCCACAGCCTATGGCTGTGTGTTGATTAGACCTTCTGGGGTGGGGGGTGGGGGGCATGGCGCCTGCGCGTTGCTCTAACGGGGCTATCAGAAGGAACCAGCACGTGATGGGGCAGGTGGGCTCGCAGTGGTTACTGCCATGTCCCCTTGTCCCCCTCTCAGTCCTGGGCTGACGCGTTCCGCAGCTCGCCCGACTTGACAGGTGTCGTCGCTGTCTACGAGGACCTCCGGAGGAAGGGTTTGGAGTTCCCCATGACCGACCTGGACATGCTGTCACCCATCCACACCCCCCAGAGGGTGAGGACTGTCATCACCCCCCCCCCCCCCCCCCCCCCCCCCCACACACACACACACAACCTCAGGAAACGGTGGGAGGGAAGCGGCTTGTCCCCAGAGGGGCTTGCTGCAGCTACTTCCTGTGGCCCCTGACTCCCTGGGGTCTTGAACTCTGCTCAAGTCCTTGCTGAGTCTCGCTTTTGCCCTCTAGACTGTATTCAACTTGGAGGCACCTTCAGGACAGAATTCTGTGCGTGATGACGCCAGTCAGCGAGCAGACCACACCCAGCACACTGCCTCCCTGCCCACCCTGGCCACACTGTCCAGTGACACATCCATCACACCAACCCCTGAGCAGGTAAGCAGCAGGCCAAGACCCCCGAGTCCACCCTCCTCATGGGTGACTGTCAGTGTTGGATCACAGGGCCTGTGGAATTCTTCCTATTTTCAAGATAAACGAGGCTCTTCAGAGACCGCTGGGATTCACACTCAATCTCTTTCACCCCAGTGGTGGTTCCCACGTCACTCTCTGAAACCCCGGGGCAGTGCCATGGAGAGGGCAGCCCCCTTGGCCAGAGCTGCGGCCTCTCCTACGTGGTTTGCTCTCGTAAACCAGAGAGTTCAGTCCTCAGAGGCTCTAGCTGAGACCATCTTAAGGCATCTTCACAGACACAACCCGTTGTGTCCAGAAGGAGACTTGAGCTTTATTATCTTCAAGGCTCCAGAATCAGGGCCTAGGACCAATTTTTCCAGGCCCGTGACTGCCTCTGAGCCTCAGTGTCTTCCTCCGGAAGCTGAGGTAAGGCCATGAGCTCCTGGCAGAGTGTCGAACCTACACAGCCAGGACCAGTGTTAGTTGGCAGCTCGGTGGGGTTATTTTGCAAACAGCAGGACACATCACATCAGCTAGGTGTAAGCACTTAGCTGCCGAAAGTGCTGATGAGAAAGGCTCAGGCGTTTGGTGGGAGTTAGTGAACCTTAGCTTCCCACACATGCAGCCCACCCATCCCATGGGCAGAGCTACTTGGACTTGGGAACCAGTAGATGTACTAGCATCCTGTCACCACCTAGCCAATCGAAGAGAAATATGTGTACTTGGATGTCCTGTAGCAAATTACGACAACGTCACCCCTCCCCTGGGATTGGAAGCCTTGCTGGAAACTTTTCTAACTGGATAAAATAATGAAAGGTTCATGAGGAGTATGAAAGATCACCGTGCGATCCAAAATGATGTAAGCAGGTTGTAGCTGTAAGCAGCCTGTCTGCGCACTGGTATGTGTGCATGAAGGGTCTGAATGCTCCTTGTACAAGAAGCTTCCTACTGAGCAAAACTCAGTAGTGTCTGTTTAAATGTCAGCGTCACCTGCCTTCTCCTGGGAACTGGTAAGACGCTTAGGGAGGACACACCAGTGTAGCTCCTAGGCTCTCCTGTAATTAAGTCCCCTGGGACTTGAATAGACCAGGTTTCTGTTTGACGATTTTTCCACACACTCATACCAAATGCATTCGTTAAATGGGCCAAACACACCACACATCTTGCGGGTTTTAGAAGGTGTGCGTGAACCACAGTGGACGTGCTGTGTGTCTCGTGTGTTCTCCCTTCCTTGGTCTGTAAAAATGGATTCATTGCTGCCTCTCTTGCCAGACAGTGGTGATGTGGCGCTTGAGGTGGCAGCGGTCACAGTTGTCATTGCTTCATATGGTGGTGCTCATTCTGTCAAAAAGTCAAACAACCTATTGCATTGGGCAAGTCTACTGCACAAGACCTCTTTAAATGTTCAAGAACAAAGATGTCAGTTTGAGGACTAAGGTGCACCTGACCCAAGCCATGGTCTTTTCAGTAACTTCATATGCATGTGAAAGCTGGACAGTGAATAAGGAAGACTGTAGAAGAATTGATGCTTTTGAGTTACGGTGTTGGAGGAGAATGTTGAAAGTGCCATCGGCTGCCAACAGAACCAACAGATCTGTGTTGGAAGAAGTGCAGCCAGAGTGCTCCTTGGAGGCCAGGATGGCCAGACTGTGTCTCTCATACTTTGAACATGTTATCAGGAGGGACCAGTTCCTGGAGAAGGACATCATGCTTGGTAAAGTGAAGGGTCAGCAAATTAGAGGGAGACCTCCAATGAGCTGGATTGGCTCAATGGCAGCAGCAGTGGGCTGAAACTTCACGATTGTGAGAATGACGCAGGACTGGGGAGTGTTTCGTTCTGTTGCGCGTTGGGTCGCTATGAGTTGGAACCAACTCAGTGGCACCTAATAAGAATGACAGCATATTCTGAAATCAACTATAACTTGGCCACACAATTAGACTGAACTAGCATTTCCGAAAACGTATTCCATTTTGATATTAGACCTGAGAGATAGTCCCTGATGAAGGGCTTTGTCTGCAAAATAAACTTAGGCAGCGTTTACGTTGCTCTCCTCCGGAGGTTCCCAGTGCTCATTGGGGTACTCAGCACCTCAGAGCCCCCAGCATCAGACACAGATGCCAGTGGCCTCTCACTGCCTATCCTGTTTGAAGTGATTTACACTCTGCTCAGCACGAGATCACGAACCTTTGGATTGCTGAAAGCCACTGGACCCGGTGTTCACGGGCAAGACTGCCCTCAGTCTGAGGTTCAGACTCAGGGTGGAGGCCAGCAGCAAGACACCATCTCTTACCCCAGGATGAGAGAGAGAAGGACTTAGGTACCCCAAGAGAGAGAGAGACAAGGACTTAGGTACCCCAGGAGAGAAAGAGAGGAGGACTTTGGTACCCCAGGAGAGAGAGAGTGACAAGGACTTAGGTACCCCAGGAGAGGGGGGGCAGGACCCCACTACCCCAGGAGGGAGAGGGCAAGACCCCACTACCCCATGAGAAAAAGGGCAAGACCTCAATTACCCCAGGAAGAGAGAGCAGGACTCCGGTTTACCCCAGGAGGAGAGAGAGGGGAGGACCCCAGTTACCCCAGGAGGAGAAAGAGGAGGACCCCAGGGCTTGCAGCTGAGGCCCTTTACTGAGGCACTGGAAGGTCAGAGTAGCAAAAGGGATTGTAGTTTGGGGTGGTGTCGGGGGTTGTCTGCTTCACAAGTACAGGACCAACCCTGAGCCCAAAGCTATGAACATGCCCAAGGCCTGTTGTTAAGTGCCGTCGAGTCAACTCCAACTCATAATGACCCTGAATAGGGTTTCCAAGGAGCAACTGGTGAGTTTGCGCCTCCAACCTTGCTATCCAGTGCTGTATATGAGGTCTGTTGTTAAGTGCTGTCCAGTTAGTGCTGACTCACAGCAACCCTGTGTAGCATTTCCAAGGAGCGAAGTGACTGGTGAGCTTGAATCGTCAACTTTGCAGTTGAAACTCACCTTGCAGTCCAGTGCATTAACCCACGGCACCACACCAGGTATTCTGTTTAAGGCCTTGTTGTTAAGTGCTGTCGAGTCGGTTCCGACCTGTAGCGACCCTGTATAGGCTTTCCGAGGAGCAGCTGGTGAGCTTGAACTGCCAATCTTACAGTTCATATAGCTTTGCAGTCTAACGCAATAACCCACAGTGCCACACCAGGATTCCTATATTAAAGGCCTAGTAGCCAACAAAACATAGCTGTTGAGTTTGGTTTTGACAGTGTATGAGAACTATAATCTGATCAATGCTGGTACAGTGTACTTCACGAAACTGTCACCATAGTCAGGCTAATACACATATCTGCCACCCTCAAAAGCTTCCCTGCCAACCAGAGATTGTCTGTTTGAATGAAGAGCCCCTACTTTCTGCTCCCTTACTATGTCAAAGCTCTGTCCCAGTCTTCATCATCAATGCAGCTAGTGTCCACCCTGTGTAGGAAAACGCCTTCCTCCCAAACACTCTTCCAGCCCTGGGCTCCCAGGCCCCCCTGTGAAAGCAGGCTCCGGCAGGCTCTGGTTCAGCCCCGTGGGAAGGCCGCCCCTGGAGGCCTTGTTAGCTGTGCTAGGGACTCTGGAGGGGCTGGAGTCCTCGTACCCGCCCTCAGCGCTTTCTTCACCCTAGGCTTGTTTTCCTTAGGCCGCTCCCTGCACCGGGCGCCCCCATTTGGAGATGATAATGGTTGGTAGCCACTCTGTTGGGTTGGGGACAAACCCACCACAGGCCTTTCACTGCAGAGCTGTGGCCCAGGAGCCAGAAGCAAGGCTGCCTGGAGAGGAGGCGGGCATGTCTGCTCCTCTGGGTGCCACCTCCAGGCTGCTGGTGCCAGACTCCCAGCTTCTGTGGGAGCCTGTCCTCTAACGCAGGCCCACGGTGTGTTTCAGATCGGGAAGCTGCGCAGCGAGCTGGAGATGGTGAGCGGGAACGTGAGAGTGATGTCGGAGATGCTGACCGAGCTTGTGCCCACCCAGGCTGAGCCTGCAGATCTGGAACTGCTGCAGGTGAGCGGGACCCAGCCCCCCTGGTCCCCAAGCCCACCCGTTCCTTCCCAGCCCACATAACGCAGCAGGTGGAGAGACCCAGCCTCCCTGGTCCCCAAGCCCACCC
>NW_006413555.1:5339-6701 GCF_000296735.1 Chrysochloris asiatica | reverse complement strand
CCCTCTGTTCCCTCCTTTACTTTGAAAATCTGCTTTTTACCTTCCCTTGTGGTTATATGTTGTTGTTGTTAGGTTCCATTGAGTCGGTACCGACTCATAGCAACCTCTTGCACAGCAGAACAAAACACTGCCCGATCCTGGGCCAACCTCAAATTTGGAAGATTGTCTTCCAAATTTCCCTGCATAGATGAGTGAGTGCCTCCTGTGCCACCTCACTTTCTTGAAAGATTTCAATTTGTATTCCATCAATTTCGGGTGCCTTGTTCTTTGCCAATTCCTTCAATGCACCTTGGACTTCCTCCTTCAGTGTCATTGGCTCTTGATCATATGCTACCTCTTGAAACGGTTGACCATTAACCATTTCCTTTTGGTACAGTGACTCTGTGTATTCCTCCCATCTTCACTTGATGCTTTCAGCATCATTCAATAATTTGCAGAAAAATGTTCAAACTACAGTTGTTAACTTTTTCAGAACACAGTCTGTTTCTATTACTCTTGTATCTCTGAAATCTGCCTTTATACTATAGAGAATTTTACTCAATTTCTTACTGCATGAATGGTGCCCCATGATTATTTTTAAGATGTTAGTAATATGAGGGTGAGTCAAAAATTATGCACACCGTGGTTGTAGAATTTATTTCCATCTGCTTTTAGAAAAGACATAATCTCCTTGCTTTCCAATACACTCAGATCAGGACTATAGGGATGATGATTTAACACCTCAAAACAAAGTTTTTGCAGAGTGTCAGCAGTGTGGACAGAGGAGTGCAGATGTGCATTGTCATGCAAGATCACAATGTCCTTGGATAGATGTCTGTTTGTTTAATCTTAAATTTAGACTTTAGCTCTTTAGTGATCATCTCACGGTAAGAAGCACTGTTGATTGTTGAGCTTTTTTCCTGATAGTGTTCCAATACTGGCCCTTGAAAAATCCTGAAAACTGTAAACTGATAGTTGACTTTTTTTCTAGAGTAGAATTGGGTTCCACAGGCCTTTTATTTTATTTTTTTGATGTACACAAAAACAATTAGGAATAGATAATCATTTAAACAACCCGAAGGCACATCCTGCAAGCCTGCCAGCACACAGCCTTTATCTTTCCATGAATCTAGAGTCCTCAGCTGCTCTATCTCTCCATGTCATCATCTCCACCTCCATCTCTGGTGTCGCTGCTTCTCTGGATAGGGTCCTACATTCTGCTCATGCTCTTCTCTCTTGATGGTCCTAGGGTCCTCTGTTCCTGGAATGTTATAATAACTACCCCCCTCCCCTTTATATTACAAAACTTCTACTTTTACAGTTGTGACCATTGTAATTAGTCATGATAACAATTACTCACTATCGAATCATAAGAATCTAATT
>NW_006413555.1:2577-4354 GCF_000296735.1 Chrysochloris asiatica | reverse complement strand
TTTTGCCTTACCTTTCTAAAATTTGGTCCAAATTTTGTTTGCAGATGTCCAACTGATTCTGTTTCTGTTCTTCCTTGAGTTGTTTTGGTAACCGTCTTGCACAAACTTTCAAAATCCAAGTCTGTCATGGATTATTTCATAGGCAAAGTCTATGATTTGTTACATAATCTACTGTCACTTATCTATTCAGCAGAATTTCACATGCATACTCAATGTTGTCATCAATCATGAATGGGAATTTTAATATAATGCAAGTGCAAATAATTTTTGACTCAACTTTGTGTAAGAATTCCTGGTTGCGCAGTGGTTAAGCACTCAGCTGCTAACTGAAAGATTGGTCATTCAAACTCACCAACTGCTCAGTGGGAGAAAGATGAGGCAGTCAACTTCTGTAAAGCTTTGCTGCTTTGGAAACCCTAGAGAACAGTTCTTCTCTATCATATGAGTTAGACTGGACTGCATGGCAGCAGGATATTGTTGTTACGTGACATTGAGTCGGTTCCAACTCATAGGGACACTACGCACAATAGAACGAAATTCTACCTGACCCTGTACCATCCTCACAACTGTTGCTGTCTGACCCTATTGCTGCTGCCAAATCCATCTCTTTTGGGGGGGCTGTCTTCTTTTTTGCTTCTATGATGACTTGGTTGGCAGCAAGAGAGAAGACAAAGTGACCTCCTATTATCATTTGAGCATCCATCAATATTAGAATTCTCATGATTATCTTCTACCACCCAAGCGCATCCTCTTCTACTGGATCATTCAAGGAACACAAGTCTGAGGATAGTAACAAATTAGGGATTAGTTCTTAAATGGACGGACAGGGAAAAGGAGAAAAATGTATTAACTGGTTCATTTCTGTTCCTCTGCTCATCCTGCTCTCTCCTGCATTTCTCTTTTCTATCAACCCCCAAATATCCCAGCTTCCTGAGGAAGTTGCATTAAATTCTCTTGTAGAAGTAACCCCTAGTTTGTTAGCATCCTCAGAAATATAGGTAGCGAAAACTGCTGTTAAAGCTGCTATGCAGGGCAGGGTGGAATTGTTTGTTAGCAACTCCTTTTCTGGGAGTGACTATGATATTGTGAAACAAGTTATTAAACCAGGAACTGGGAGCAGCAATAGAACGCAGAGCAAGCTATGCAAGTTTGGGCTACAGATTGGTGATGGGAGATCTGATACCAAGCTAGGAGAGCTTCCTCAGGTTGGACTCACTGAAAGCATGATGCTATGAATTAAATTGTGTCTGCCTCTCACCCAAAGTATACGTTCAAAGTCTAACTCCTATACCTGTGGATGTAATCCTGTTTGGAAATAAGGCTTTCTTTGTTATGGATAATGAGACCTTATCAGTATAGGGTGTGTCCTAAACCTAATCACTTCTGAGTTACAAAAAGATCAGATTACACAGATACATGTACTAACTAGGGAAGACAAATGCCATGTGAGGCTTGCTAAGGGCCAAAGGAACCACACAACACAGGGACAACCAACAAGGAAAGAATTGACATGGCGGAGGCTCAAGTTTGGACTGTTAGCCTCCAGAATTAGGAGAAAACAAATTTTTGTTCTTTAAAATCACCAACCTGTGGTATTTTTGTTATAGTAGCAGTAGGAGACTAAGACACATGACTTGAAGCTAAATCCACAAATATTTCTTTGGAAGTCAACTTGTGCCTCAATAAAATTAGTCCTGGAAGCAAAGTAGGGCTGATTCTGCAGATTCTTTTACAAATTGAAGAGGAAAGAAAGCAGAGTCAGAAATTCATCTAAACT
>NW_006413555.1:0-1244 GCF_000296735.1 Chrysochloris asiatica | reverse complement strand
AGCAGAAAGCCTCATCTTTCCCCTGCGGAACAGCTGGTAGTTTTGAACTGATGACCTCGCGGCCTGCAGCCTGATTCATAACCTCTACACTACCAGAGCTCCTTACATGGTCCATTAGTCCACTGCATTAATTGTTTCCAAGCATCTTCCATTTTCCATCACTTTTTTTTCCATCTGGACAGGGAGAGACCAATGATTGCACCTTAGATGGCCACTCTTGAGCTTTTACGACCCCAGTTGCTACGTAGGAGGTAGAACGTTGTCTTTGTGAATGACATTATGCTGGTTGACCTTGGTATCCCCTGAAACTTTGGTCCTGAGCCCTCAGGACCAGAAAGAGTCATGCACATGTTTATTTTCACTGGAATCTAACTTAAGCTTAGCATTTCTTTTCATTACAAATGAAAGTACCTAATTATAGTATTAGCAACACGTGTTTGTCACTATAGGACTTATAGATGTTTTCATACTATACTATAGTTGCAGTACATATCTCAAAAATATATTTTACATTTATCACTGATTTGAAATAACTACAAACTACTAACTGGTTTTGGTGTGGTACTGTAGGATAAGCACTGGACTGCTAGCCCCAGGTTTGTTGTTCAAATCTACCAGTCACTCCTTGGAAACCCCACACAAGGTCTCTATGAGTTGGAACAAACTTGACGGCATTCAACAAATACAGCAGTAATCAGCCACTAGCCCTGCCACTAGTTTTTGCTATTTAATTCACTAATAATGATGTATTTACATATTATCTTATCATATTTAAAATATTTTTGATAATTATATTTCAACATAATTTTCTTCATACATCTTGTTTTTTATTTCATGTATTTAAAAACATTATGCATAGTAAAAGTTCATTACTAATGGACTTTATATGGTTGTTGGAAAAGATATAAAAAGATAACCTCACAAAGTAATATGTGAAAAGGGCAAAATAAGTATTTTCTTTGTAATAGGACATTAAGAATTCTGGTGGCACTGTGGGATAAGCATTAGACTGCAAATTCCAAGGTCAGCAGTTTAAACCCACCAGCCACTCCACAGAAGAAAGATGAGGCTATCTGCTCCTGAAAAGATTTACAGGCTCAGAAACCTTAAGGAACAGTTAGTTCTACACTGCTTGATAGAGTATAATAAGTCAGAGTTGAGTTATAGTGTCATGTTGTAGGATAAAGCACTGGATTGCAAGGTCTGTTTGAACCACAGGTCGGTGGTTCAAACTCACCAGCCAC
>NW_006413554.1:5777-6705 GCF_000296735.1 Chrysochloris asiatica | reverse complement strand
TGATCGTGAACATTTCTTCATATGTTTGTTGGCTGCCCGGATCTCCTCCCTGGTGTAAGTGTCTGTTCATATCCTGTGCCCATTTTTTGATTGGGTTATTTGTCTTGTTTTTGTAGATGTGTAGTAATTTCCTATGTGTTTTAGAGATGAGTCCCTTTTCCGATATGTCGTTGCAGAAGATTTTTTCCCAGTCTGTGGGTTCTGTTTTTACTCTCTTGGTGAAGTCTTTTGTTTTAATTTTTAGTATGTCCCACTCGTCTGTTTTGTCCATTTTTGTTTGTATGTTTTTCAGAATGTGTGGCAGTCTGACTATTCCCTGAATTAGCGCCCTCACGTTTGTCCCTATTTTTTCATTGTTCATCTTCATAGTTCTAGGATTCACATTTAGATCTTTAATCCATGTTGAGTTCATTTTTGTATAGGGTGTGAGGCAAAGGTCTTGTCTCAGTCTTTTACATATCGCTTTCCAGTTCTGCCAGCACCATTTGTTAAAGAGACTGTCTCTTCCCCATGCAATGTGTCTAGGCACTTTGTTGAAAATCATTTGGCTATAAGTGGTTGGGTTAATACCTGGATTCTCGATTCTATTCCATTGATCCATGTCTCTTTCGTTGTACCAGTACCAGGCTGTTTTGACCACCATAGCCATATAGTAAAGTTTGAAATTGGGGAGTGAGAGACCTCCAACAAGCAGTGCTTTGCTTATCCTAGGTCTCTTTCCTTTCCATATGAACTTACTAATTGTCTTTTCCATCTCTTTGAAGAATGTTGTTGGAACCTGGATTGGGATTGCATTGTATGTGTAAATTGCTCTGGGTAGTATTGACATTTTCACGATGTTGAGTCTTCCTATCCAGGAACATGGTATGTTCTTCCACTTCTGTAGGTCTCTTTTGATTTCTTGTAGTAGTGCTTTGTAGTTTTCTTT
>NW_006413554.1:4360-5677 GCF_000296735.1 Chrysochloris asiatica | reverse complement strand
AATGTCCTTTTCATCGCTATTGCTGTTGCTGTAGAGAAATCCAATTGATTTTTGTATGTTAATCTTATACCCTGCCACTTTGCTGAATCTTTTGATGAGGTCTAATAGGTTTTTTTTACTGAGTCTTTAGGATTTTCTATGTATAGGATCATATCGTCTGCAAATAGGGAGAGTTTTACTTCCTCATTGCCAATTTGGATGCCTTTAATTTCTTTATCATGCCATATAGCTCTAACTAAAACTTCCAGCACAATATTGAATAGGAACGGTGATAAAGGGCATCCTTTTCTGGTTCCTGTTCGCTGGGGGAAGGCTTTCAGTTTCTCTCCATTGAGTGTGATGTAGGCTTTTGGTTTTGAATATATGGTTTTGGTTATGTTGAGGAATTTCCCTTCAATTCCTATTTTGTTGAGTGTTTTTTATCAGGAATGGATGTTGGATTTTGTCAAATGCCTTTACTGCATCAATCGATATGATCATGTGGTTCTTCTCTTTTTTTCTTATTTATATGGTGGATGACGTTGGTAGTTTTTCTAATGTTGAACTATCCTTGCATCCCTTTTATGAAACTGACTTGGTCATGATGTATTATTTTTTTGATGTGCTATTGGATTCTGTTGACTAGGATTTTGTTGAGGATTTTTGTGTCTATGTTCATGAGGAATATTGGTCTGTAATTTTCTTTCTTAATGATGTCCTTTTCCTGGTTTTGGTATGAGGGTTATGCTTGCTTCATAGAAAGTATTAGGGAATTTTCCATCCTCTTCTATGTTCTGGAATAATTTGAGTAGAATTGGTGACAGTTCTTCTCTGAATGTTTGTTAGAACTCTGCCGTAAAGCCATCTGGGCCTTGGCTTCTGTTGGTCCGGAGTGTTTTGATGACCTGGTCAATTTCTTCTTTTGTTATGGAATGTTCAAATTTTCTACTTCAGTCCGAGTAAGTTTAGGTAGATCGTGTTTCTCTAGAAATGTATCCATTTCATCCAAATTTTCAAATTTGTTGGAGTATAGCTCTTCGTAGCATTCTGTTATTATCTGTTTGATTTTGTTTGGTTCTGTTGTGACTTCCCCAGTGTGATTTCTAATGCGATTTATTTGTGTCTTCCTGTTTTCTTTAGTTTTGCCAATGAGTTGTCAATTTTATTAATCTTTTCAAAGAACCAGCTTCTTGTCTTGATGATTCTTTCTATAGTTTTTTGGTTTTCCATCTCATTTATTTCTGCTCTTATCTTTATTATTTCCCTTCTTTTGGTGACTGTAGGTTCCCTCTGCTGGTCAGCTTCTAATTGTTGAAGATGCTGTGTTAGTTTGTTGAT
>NW_006413554.1:1945-3152 GCF_000296735.1 Chrysochloris asiatica | reverse complement strand
TTCCATTGCTGTGTTTATCCCTTCTTTGACATTGATATGTTTTTGGCCTTCAGTTGATCTCCCTGTTCTTTTGATTTTGTCGTTGTAGTCTCGTTCTGTTCTGGACTCCGCTGTCTGTTGGGTGTGTTCTAGGTGGTGTTGCCGTACTTGTCAATCTCTGTTTGTTGTCTGTTCTTATTGGTTGTCTCTCCTTAGAACTCCCTTTAGGATGTTTTGAAGTGCTGGGTTGGTTTTGATAAAATCTCTCAAATTCTGTTTATCATGGAATGTTTTGATCAAACCATCATATTTGGCTTCCATTTCTTCTAGTCTGTTCCTTTCTCCTTTAATGCTATTGTCTATTTCTGATATCTTATTGTTAATCACCTGGGCATCTTTTTGCAGGTTTTGAATTTTTTCCAATGCTGCATCTATCCTATTTGATTGTTCCTGGAGAATTTTTTTTTTACTTCTTCCTTATTTTCCTCGACCCCTTTTCAGATTATTTGAATTTGTTTCCATATCATTCTTCTGAATTCCCTCTCAGGCATATCCAAAACTCGCTACTTCTCCTCTATGAAGGCTTTGTGTGTCTCCAGTTCAATTGCGTCAAGTCCTTTCTTCTGTTTTAGGACATTCTTTGATAAAGTTGATTGTTTCTTATTGGTCATGGTTATTGTTTTTATTATTATTATCATTAATGTGGTCAGGAGATGGTCTTCCCTTTTCGTCTGTAAATTGTAGCAAATGTTGTTGGGTCTCGTCTAAGTGGTGGAGTGTTATGTTGTAGCTTGGCTATATGGCCATGATTGCTATTTCTTCTTATGGGACCTAGTGAGGATAAGTTCCCACCTCCAGGAGGGATGTGTAGTCAACAAGAACTCTATGTGCGTGGGTGCGCTGTACCTAGCTGCTTTTTATCGGGATCTCACGCCAGGGCGGGAGCAAGTTATATCGCCTCTGGCCCTTCTGGGAGACACAGCTTTCTAAGCGGGCTGTTCCTTGTCCCGCTCTCTAAACTCTGCAGTCTTCCTATCCAGGAGAATGGTACATTCTTCCAGTTTTGTAAGTCTCTTTTGGTTTCTTGTAGTAGTGTTTTGTAGTTTTCTTTGTATAAGTCCTTTGTTTCTTTGGTTACATTTATTCCTAGATATTTCATCCTTTGGGTGGCTATTATTGCTTTCCTAATGTCCTTTTTGGTATAGAGGAATCCAACTGATTTTTGTAT
>NW_006413554.1:0-545 GCF_000296735.1 Chrysochloris asiatica | reverse complement strand
GTTTATTGCAATAAATTGTCCTCTTAGTACCGCTTTTTCTGTTTCTCATTTGTTTCTACGGACTTTGTGAATTCACATTTAATTTCTTCTACTACCCACTCGCTTTTCAGCAGTGTGTTATTCAGTTTTCATATATGTGACTTGATTTCCTTAGTCTTCCTATTGTTGATTTCTCAATTGATAGCATTGTGGTCTGAGAAGATGCTTTGTAGTATTTTGATATTTGTAAATTTATGGAGATTTGTTTCATGGCCTAAAACATGGTCTATTCTGGAGAATATTCCATGTGTGCTGGAAAAAAATGTGTATTGTGCAGTTGTTGGGTTGAATGCTCTGTACACATCTGTGAGGTCCAGTTGGCTGATTGTGTTGTGTAGTTCTTTTGTGTCTTTGTCAAGTTTCTTTCTGATTGTTCTATCCATTTTTGAAAGTGGTATATTAAAATCACCCACTATTGTAGATCCATCTATTTCTTGCTTCAGATCTATTAGAGTTTGCTTTATATATTTTGGAGCTTTATCATTGGGAGCATAGATATTTATTAT
>NW_006413553.1:5489-7094 GCF_000296735.1 Chrysochloris asiatica | reverse complement strand
TATTGACATTTTCACAATGTTAAGTCTTCCTATCCAGGAGCATGGTGCATTCTTCCATTTTTGTAAGTCTCTTTTAGTTTCTTGCAATAGTGTTTTGTAGTTATCTTTGTATAACTTTGTTTGTCTGGTTACATTTATTCCTAGATATTTCATCCTTTGGGTGGCTATTGTAAATGGTATTGCTTTCCTAATGTCCTTTTCAACGCTGTCTTTTTAGTATAGAGGAAACAGTGACTTTTGAAAGTGCCTGTTGTTAAGTGCCGTCGAGTCGATTCCATTCCGACCCATAGCGACCCTGTATAGGGTTTCTGAGGAGCAGCTGGTGAGCTTGAACAGCCAACCTTGCAATTCAAACGGCTTTGCAGTCTGGCGCATTAACCTACAGCACCACACCAGGACTCCATTGAAAGTGCTAGAAGAAAGTAGAAGAAATGCTTTCTTATCACTGTCAAATAGTATCCACTTAATGCATATCTCTGAAGTTAGTATTGGGACTTCATGATATAAGTATCCATGGTAGCTCAAATGGCATTTCTTCTACTGAAACTCAGCACACTTTGTTAAATAAATAGATAGTTGATTGACTCTGACTCATGGAACTTCATTTACAACAGAACACGATGTTGCCCAGTCCTATGTCATCCTCAAGATCTCTGGCATGTTAGAGTTGATTGTTGTGACTATTGCTCCAGTCCATTTCACTGAAGGCTCTCATTGACCCTCTATTTCATTAAACATAATATTTTCCTCTATTGATTTATCCCTCCTGATGATGTTTTCAAAGGAAACCAATCAGACAGTGTTCTGTTGTTATCATTTTCTAAGTATATGAAGTAGATCATCAGGCCTTTCTAATCTAGCTCTGCTGAAACCTATCCATTGTGAGGACTTTGCTAGTATTTGAAATTCCTGTGGTATTGCTTCCAATAACACAAATCACCACAGTACAGCAAATTAATGGGTAAGTGGTGGCTTTGAGACAATAGGAAAGCTTTATGTTGAAATATGTGTAGACTTTCAAACGCACCTTTGAAAGAACCTTTATTATCTTTTCACAAGTCATCTTGTATCAAAAATTATCTATATTTTTAAGTAGTTATAGTGTCACTTACTTGCACTTTCTATTTGTTTTGATGATCAATCTTATTGTGGACTAGAATGCTTTGTCAATAAAAAATTTACTTTTGAAGCCATACTTCACAGCCATATTATTATTCTTTTAGACATTCTCGCTGGAAAATAAATAAAATTAAGAAATTAAATTTAAAAGCCTATATCAACTCTTCCAGAATAAGAGCTGCATAGATCATAGATATACATGATGGTTTAAAGGTGATATACCTGTAAATACAAATAACCCCAAAAATCAAATTTCTGCCTAGAAGGATATGGTGGTGGTGGTAGTGGTAATGAGCTGTTGAGTCAGTTCCAATGCATAGCATCTCTGTATAATTTTTTTTTTTAAATGTTTTATTGTGAATTTTATGATAGCTTACATGGGAGAACTTTAGTTTTACATTCATTCCATCGTATATTATCTCTGCCATGGTTCCAATCCCCTCCATGCATCATCAACCACCCAAAGGGTATATCCCAGAAACCCGC
>NW_006413553.1:3457-3976 GCF_000296735.1 Chrysochloris asiatica | reverse complement strand
AACATGCCCAATTGTTCTCCCATCTGCCCCGTTTCTCGACTTCCCTCTCCCTCCCTGTATATTGCCCCCCTCCCTAGCACCCAAGCTCTCCTGTGTCCAATCCCCACCCTGCGTGCCCCCGTTCCCCCACCTATCACCAACTTCCGAACAACCAACAAAGACTTCCCCCTACCTCCCTTAAGTATAATTTCTTTTTCTTAGTCTTTTACAGTAGTGGTCCTATGTAGTATTTCTCTTTTTGTGACTGACTAATTTCACTCAGCATAATGTCCTCAAGGTTCATCCATGTTATGCGGCGGCTTACTGCTTACTTGTTATTCTTCAATGTAGCATAATATTCCATTGTGTGTATGTATCACAATTTGTTTATCCATTCTTCAGTTGATGGGCACTTTTTGCTATTGTAAATAGTGCTACTATAAACATTGGTGTGCATATATCTTCTCGTGTTGTGGCTTGTTTGTCATGTGGGTAAATACCAAGTAGAGGAATTGCTGGATCATAAGGTATTTCTATTTT
>NW_006413553.1:1413-2711 GCF_000296735.1 Chrysochloris asiatica | reverse complement strand
TTTTCATTGATGACCTTCATAATTCTGGGATTCACATTTAGGTTCTTAATCCATGTTGAGTTGGTTTTTGTATAAGGCGTGAGGTGAAGATCTTGTTTCTGTCTTTTGCATATCATTTTCCAGTTCTGCTAGCACCATCTGTTGAAGAGACTATCCCCTCCCCATGTGATATATTTTGGTGTTTTTTCGAAGATCAGTTGGCTGTATGTAGATGCGTTGATTTCTGGATTCTCAATACTGTTCCATTGATCTATGTACCTTTCATTGTACCAGTACCAAGCTGTTTTGACCACTGTAACCGTGTAGTATATTTTGAGGTTGGGGAGTAACAGGCCTCCAACCTTATTCTTATTCTTAAACAGTGTTTTACTTATCCTGGGTCTCTTTCCTTTCCATATAAAGTTTATAATTGCTTTTTCCATCTCTTTGAAGAATGTCGTTGGGATCTGGAATGGGATCGCATTATATGTGTAAATTGCTTTGGGTAGTATAAACATTTTCACAATGTTAAGTCTTCCTATCCAGGAGCATGGTGCATTCTTCCATTTTTGTAAGTCTCTTTTGGTTTCTTATTTTATATATATACTTTTTTTTTTTTATTGTGAATTATGTGATAGTTTACATGGACGAACATTAGTTTTACATTCATTCTTTTGTATATCGTCTCATTGCCATGGTTACAATCTCCTCCATGCAATCCTTCCCCCGTGCCCTCCAGGTCTTCAGCACACAGTTGCTTTCCATCTCTAGATCTGAAGTCTTCAGCTGCTCCATCGCTCCTCGTCATCATCTCTGGCTCCATTTCAGGCGTCACTGCTTCTCTGGGTAGGGTCCTGCTCTCTGTTCTTCTCCCTTGATGGTCCTAGGGACCTTGACTCTTAGACTGAAAAGTTAATCACGTCCCTCCTTGCTATAAAACGTCTACCTTTACATTTCCAATCCTCATAATCAGTCCTGATAACAATGATTCACTATTGTATCACGAGACCCATCTGCATTCCATTGCATCAGCCCCGCCTAGTCAGATTGAATACTACTCACTGGAGATTCAACCTTCCTCCAGGCCCTCTGGATCTAAGTTCCCCCTTGAAAGCTTGTAAGCCAGTCAATTCTTGACTTTGTAGGCCCCCGCCCCCCATCTTGTGTAGCCAATGTCGAAGTTGCCCATCCCTGTCTACTCTGTGTGTGGAGGGGGTGGGAATGAATCTTGCTGTAAGGATTTATTCCTTCTTTTGAGCTACTGCTTCCATAGGTGTAGGTCAAGTTCATCAAATTGTATGAGAATACTTTTTTTTTTT
>NW_006413553.1:0-555 GCF_000296735.1 Chrysochloris asiatica | reverse complement strand
TCAGTTATAGGCAGAAGACAGACTTACAAGCTTTCTATGGTGATGCTTTTCGCTATTCCTTTCTCTCCCCCACCAGTGTCTATTTTATAATATAATGCAACAAACACCTAGATTCAAAAGACAGCAAGCATCTTAATATTATTTCCCGTTTTTTCCACATTCCAACCATGGCTCAATCTCTGTATCCCAGAACTCTGTTGTTCTCAAGTTGTGCATATATCATTACTTACCTCTGTCTTACTTTGCCCATTGAGACCTGTCTAATTGTTTTCCCATCTGCTTTGTTCTTCCATTCTCCTCTCCCTACTTGTATATTGCACTCTCCCTGTCACCCAAACTATTCTGTGTCTAATCCCTGCCCTGTGCTCCACCTTCCCCTCCCTCCCCTCACCCACCCTCAACATCCCAATAATCAACAAAGAACCCCACCCCCACCCCCGTTTAGTCTGGGTTCTTTCCCTTAGTCTTTTACAGTAGTGGTCCTATGTAGTATTTCTCTTTTTGTGACTGACTAATTTCACTCAGCATAATATCCTCAAGGTTCATCCATGTTAT
>NW_006413552.1:7614-8067 GCF_000296735.1 Chrysochloris asiatica | reverse complement strand
CTAAGGAGCAGCTGGTGGGGGCGATCTACCGACCTTACAGTTCAAAGCGCTCTGCAGTCTGGTCCCTTAATCCACAGAGCAAAAAGAAAGAAAGAGAAGAAAAAAAACCAAGTACCCTTTGTAGAGTTTCTAAGGAGCAGCTGGTGGGCCCGAACTTCAAAAGGTTCTGCAGTCTAGTCCCTTAACCTGCAGGGGCAAAGCAGGATTGCCTTGTTGCTGTTGGTAAAAATCACCTCAAGGCGTCTCCCCTTGTGTTGGCTTGTGCCGGCTTGTGCCTTGCTGGCAGGGCCTGAGCCTTGGAGGTTGGGCAGTGGGCTAACCTGTGTTGCTGGGTCAGGGAAGCGCCTGATGTCCCTCTCCTAATGCTCTTTTATAGGGTTTCTGAGGAGCAGTTGGTGGGCATGGACCACTGACCCTGTAATTCAGGTGACCTTGTAGTGGCACCCCAGCCCT
>NW_006413552.1:6782-7436 GCF_000296735.1 Chrysochloris asiatica | reverse complement strand
CACCAGTGGCTCTCCCTGCTTGAGTCTCCCCGCTACTGGAGTCTCCGCACAAGCTGGTTACTGCCCCGCCCCCTCAAACCCAAAGGAGCTGGGACTGCAGCGGCACAGTGATTTCTCAAAGAAGTGGGTCTAAGGCTCTAGCACACTGAGACTCACGCTGGCTGTGAGACTGTGGGTTCCTACCTGGGAGGTTTAACTCACGAGTTGCCACCCCCTGATCCCGGAGCCCCACTCACCTGCACCGCCTGGCCGCCCTGGCAAACCGGAAGTACCCTAAATAAGAAATATTTTGATTTAATTTTTTTTCATCAGTTTTTTAAACTTGAGAAATGTGCATCATGTTCTTCTCTTTATGTTTCTAACTCAACATCTTTATATATTTCATTATAATAATTTACTGTGTCTAGAGCTGCCGTTTTAAATTTTTCTGTTCAGCTTTTTAAATTCCTCATGGAAATTACAACATGGCCAAAAATGGCACTAATTATCACATCCACAGCACTCAACTCAGTTATATGTATAATTCATTGCAATGGTTATACAGATCTTGGCTACCATACAGCTCTGTGATTTACTAAAAGAGTTAAAAGGTTTCAAAGCAGCATCAGCCAGAACAAAGCCAGGGGCTGATTGTGGAATGGATTATCAATTGCT
>NW_006413552.1:3701-4687 GCF_000296735.1 Chrysochloris asiatica | reverse complement strand
GTTAGCTGAGGATTGGGCAGTGTTTCATTCTATTGTGCTTAGGGACACTATGAGAGTCAGTACCGAATCAGTGGCACCTAACAGCAACAATTGAAGACCAGAAAAGTCATGGGATGACATCAAGTTTATCATACATGAAGAAAGCAAAAAGTCATTAATTACAAAGACAGGAAAGAAAGTAAAGATCAAAATGGGTGTAATCAGAGACTCTGAAACTTGCTCTTGAGCAAAGAGAAGTTTCAGGGAAGGAAGAAATGAGGAGGAAAACAGCTGAACAGAAGGACTCTTCTTCTCAAGCATGCCGATAGGCAGGCCACTGTTTGCCCAATCAGTGTTGCAAAACTATTTTATGGCTACTGATAAAGCCTTATAGGGCACATCACTTTGGAATAAGCTTCAACTTGCAAGCACTTGACTTTAGCTGAATGGGTCAGCAAGCCTAACTCCCCTATTGAAGTGGCCGGAGACCTCACTCACTCTACAAGCAAGGTTTTTACTCAAATTCACTCAGCTGTACTTGCTCCATTGACAGCCTACTGCTGTCTCATGTCTTGTTTCTTTGTTATTGCTGCTGATGATCCTCTGCCACTCATCTGGTGTTACACTTTCTATCCACAGGCTGAAGAAGGCCAGTAAACAGAGATATCTGTGTCCGAACATGTACTTCACTTCTGAATCTTCTTCTTTGATAATAGTGAGATTCCTTTTTTCCTTTTGTTGCAATGGCTCATTTAATATATGTTAAAGTTCCAAATTTTCACAATTAATCTTGTTACTACTCACTGAATATTGAATCCTACAATCTGTCAGAATCTCCCCCTGTGGTTCCTTGAATTTATTTGATACAAATATTTTCCATCCCAAGTCTTCCTAATTCTCATCAAGTGATTGTGTAGGACTGTGCAAACAAGGATGAGATTGATTAGTTTTGCTCTCCCTCTAAGTTTAAAAGGAGCCATCTCAGAAGCAAAGACAGAAGATCACAG
>NW_006413552.1:2885-3601 GCF_000296735.1 Chrysochloris asiatica | reverse complement strand
TTTGGACTCTAGGCCTATAGACTGTGTAAACCTGATGCCAACTGGCAGGAGACTGGCTTGAAGAATGCACCCTTTGGGCAGTCACAGACTGGCTAAAAGAATTTGTAACACATGCTCCAATAGGGCTGAAATCAAAGGACTACATGGCTGAGAGCCCAAAGAAAGATTGTGGCATGCTTGCAATATGACAGACAAAAGTTGTTCCTGATTAAAGAACTGCTGCATCCTGAGCTTTTCGATCCTGATTTGTACCCTGTTTACATCCCTAATAAACTCTGTAATCATGACTATTGTTATGAGTTCTGTGTGGGTATTGGAATGGATTATCAAACCTAGATGTGACTCAGAGTGCTGTAGGATAGATAGCTGATGTCAGGATAAGATAAAGAAGGTGTTAGTGTAGAAGCAAGTATGACCTCGATTGGGCCTTGGTCTCATTTTGAGTTGGATTCTCTTTCTATATTTGAAGTCAGTGAAGTCAGTCATGGCTCCCACCTGGATTTAGCAATCACCATCTTCTTTGATGACGCACAATTCAAAATATAGATAAGCATCTATAACATCTGTTAATAATAAGAACATGGGATGAGTATGAATCAAGGAAAATTGGAATTTATCAAAAATAAAATGGAACACATAAATATTGACATCCAATGCACTAGTGAGCTGAAATGTTTTGGTATTGGTCATTTTGAATCTGACAATCACACAGTTTA
>NW_006413552.1:0-745 GCF_000296735.1 Chrysochloris asiatica | reverse complement strand
TGAAGTGGCTATCAATTCGTAGTGACCCTATGCCTAACAGAATGCAACACTGCCCTGTGTGGAGCCAAACTAATAATCATTGTTACATTTGAGCCCACGGATACTGCCACTGTGCCAATTCATCTCATTGAGGGTCTTCCTCTTTTTTTCCAGTTCTTCACTTTACCAAACAGATACCCTTCACCCGTAACTGGTCCATCCTGACAAAATGTCCTAAGTATGAAAGATGAAGTCTGGCCATCCTGGTTTATGAGAGACTGTCTGGCTATACTTTTTCAATACAGATCTATTTGTTCTTTTGTAAGTCCAAATTTTTCCTCTAATACCATAACTCAAATGTATCTATTCTCTAGGCAACTATGGTATTCAGGTGAGGTTATTGAAAATACATTGGCTTACATCAGGCTTACCTTAGTTCTCAAACAAACATCTTTGTTCTTCAACACTATAAAGATGTTTAGTGCAGCAGATTTGCCCAATGCAATACATCAATTGATTTCTTGACCTCTGAGTCCATGAGTGTTGATGGATCCAAGCAGAATAAAATCCTTGACCACTTCAATCTTTTTTCCATTGACAAGAATGTTGTTTATTGGTTCAGTGGTGAGGACTTTTGTTTTTTTCACATTGAGATGCAATCTATACTTAAGGCTGTTGTCTTTGATCTTCATCAATAAGTAATTTAAGTCCTCTTCACTTTCCGCTAGCAAGGTTGTATCATCTGCATATCACAGGTTGTTAATGA
>NW_006413551.1:6840-7334 GCF_000296735.1 Chrysochloris asiatica | reverse complement strand
CCTTGCCTCTGGATACAGGAAGTATGCAAGGATTTCTGTTTTCACCAATCCTATTCAATATTGTACTGGAACTCTAAACTAGAGCTGTACAGAAAGATATGGAAATTAAAGGCATTCAAATTGGCAAATAGGAAGTAAATATCTATTTACAGTCGATATGATCCTATATATAGAACCCCCCAATGGCACAGTAAAAAAAAAAGCTATTAGACTTCATTAGAATATTCAGAAAAGTGGCAGGATATAAGATCAACATTCAAAAATCAGTTGGATTTCTCTATAGTAACAATGACAGTGCTGAAAAGGACATTAGGAAAGCAATACCTTTTACAATAGCTGCCCAAAGGATGAAATATTTAGAGAAACAAAGGACCTATACAAAGCGAAATACAAAACATTACTGCAAAAATGGACTGCTAGACCATGCTCCTGGATAGGAAGACTCTAAATTGTGAAAATGTCAATAATGCCCAAAGCAATTTACACATATAATG
>NW_006413551.1:0-590 GCF_000296735.1 Chrysochloris asiatica | reverse complement strand
CTGGAAAGCAATATGGTGCTTCCTCAAAAGGTGGGAAATAGAAATACCTTATGACCCAGTATTTCCTCTACTTGATATTTGCCCACAAGAAATATTAGCCATAACACGAGTAGACATATGCACAACAATGTTCATAGCAGGACTATTTACCGTAGGAAAAAAATGAAGACAGCCAAAATTCCCATCAATTGAAGAATAGAGAAACAAAATGTGGTACATACATACATTGGAATACTAAGCTACCTTAAAGAACAACAAGGAAGCTGCAAGCCATTACATAACATGGATGAACCTTGAGGGCATCATGTTGAGTGTCATTAGTCAGTCACAAAAAGGAGAAATACTGCAAAAGACCATTATTGTAAAAGACTAAGAAAAAGAACCCACCCAAAAGGGAAAAACAACAACAACAACAACAACAAAACATATATATACACACACACTGAGATGTATGGGATGAAAGGAAGGAGGGAGGTAGAGGAAGAAAGAACACAGTGTAAGTAATAGACATAGGAGAGCCTGGATGCTGGAGCTGGGGGGTTGGCAATACATAAGAAGGGGAAGGGGGAAAGAGAACAAAGTGGATGGAA
>NW_006413550.1:5425-6669 GCF_000296735.1 Chrysochloris asiatica | reverse complement strand
TTTTTTTTTCTTCTGAGCCCCCATTTTACCAAGCATGATGTCCTTCTCCATGGACTGGTCTTTTTTGATAACATGCCCAAAGTATGAGAGACAAAGCCTCACCGTTCTGGCTTCTAAGGAGTAGAAAATGAATACCCAAGACCAAAGAAGAATTGATACTTTTAAACTATGGTGTTGGTGAGAAATATTAACTATACCAAGGACTACCAGAAACATGAACAAATCTATCTTTAAAGAAATACAGTCCGAATACTCTTTAGAAGCAAAGATGATATGACTGTCTCATGTACTTTATACATGCCACTTTGTTGTTGTTGTTAGGTGCCATTGAGTTTGGTATCAACTCAGCAACCCTATCAGCACAACAAAATGAAACACTGCCCGTTCCTGGGCCAACCTCACAATCGTTGCTACGCCTAAGCCCATTGCTGCCAACACTGTGCCAATCCATCTTGTTGGGGGTCTTTATCTTTTTCTCTGACCCTCCACTTTACCAAACATGATATCCTTCTCCAGAGACTGGTCTTTCCTGATAATATGTCCCAAGTATGAGAGACGAAGTTTGACCATCGTGGCCTCCAAGGCATGGGACTTTTAATATTCTCTTCTAACACCATAACTCAAATGCATCAATTCTTCTACAGTCTTTGTTACTCACTGTCCAACTTTCATATGTATATAAACCTACTGAAAATATGATCACTTGGGTCAGGCACATCTTAGTTCTCAAACTGACATCTTTGCTCTTCAACACTTTAAAAAGGTTTTTGCAGATTTGCCTAATACAATACGTCATTTGATTTCTTTACTGCAGGTTCCATGAGTGTTGATCATTTATCTGAGCAAAATGAAGTCTTTGACAATTGTTGAAATCTTTTCTCCATTTGTATGGATATTGTTTATTGGTTCAGTGGTGAGGATTTTTGTTTTCTTTATATTGTAATGTAATTCATACCGAAGGCTGTGCTCTTTGATCTTCATCAGTAAGTATTTTAAGTCCTCTTCACTTTCAGCTAGCAAGGTTGTGTCATCTGCATATTGCAGGTTGTCAATGAGTCTTCCTCCAATCTGGATGCCATGTTTTTCTTCATAGAGCCCAGCTTCTTGGATTATTTGATCAGCATTCAGATTGAATAAGTATGGTGAAAGAATACAACCCTGGCACACACCTTTCCTAATTTTAAATCATTTCATATTCCCTCGTTCTATTCAAACAATTGCCTCTTGGTCTATGTGTTTGTTTT
>NW_006413550.1:3656-4700 GCF_000296735.1 Chrysochloris asiatica | reverse complement strand
AGAATCCCCACTGAATAGTTTTGATCTTGTCTAGATGGGGCTAGTGAAAGGAGGTGGGAATAGGGTTCATTTGATTCAATAGTGAGTAATTGTTATCATGACGAATTGCAATTGTCACAGCTATAAAGGTTGTGCAACTGAAAGAGGGGAGTAGTTGATCTTCTACTCCAGGAACAGAGGGCCCTAAGACCATCAAAAGAGAAAAGTATGAGCGGAACATGGGACTCTAACCAGAGAAGCAGTGACACCAGAGATGGAGGCAGAGGTGATGACATGGAGAGATAGAGCAGCTGAGGACTCTAGACTCGTGGAAAGAGAAAGGCTGTGTATTGGCAGCCAGGAGACTGGCTTGCAGAATGTGCTCTTTGGTTGTTTAAGCAATTACATATTCCTTCATGTTTTCTTTTTGTACTAAAAAAAGGGGGGATTTTCTTGATAAGATAAACAATCTGTGATGGTTATGGGAGGAAGAGGAAATGATTCATGAATTAGAGGTGACATGGGTGAAAGGGCAGGCAATATATAATGGGAGGGAGGTTGACAGAAGAAAGACAAGGGTACAGGAGACACAGGGAGGAATGCAGTGGTTAAAGTGAATAGAAGTAAATGTTGTTAACTGTTGGTGCATGGAGGGGATTGCAACCATGTAATGAAGCAAAGAGTATGATTTGTTAAATGCGAAACTTTTAAAAATAATAATACTGCAGAAAAAAAAAACTCATAAAGAAATTCATAGAAACTAAACAGAAAAATTGGAAGTATAGGCAATAGGCTATTACTTTGCTAATTAATTACTTTGGTAGTATTGCAAAATATTACTTTTCCTTAAAATTTTCAGTGTGTATATGTGTGTACGTGTGTTTTCCTTTCTTTAGAGTTTTTTCTTTATGCCTCATGTATGAGGAATCAGTATATTTGAAGTACAACGAAACGAAGTGACCACTTAATATTGAGCTTTCCACCATTCATCTGTCAGTTTGTCATGGTGACTTGCATGTTGCTATGATGCTAAAAGCTATGCCACTAGTATTTCAAATAACAGCA
>NW_006413550.1:0-479 GCF_000296735.1 Chrysochloris asiatica | reverse complement strand
TATGGATTACATCTCAATGTAAAGAAAATAAAAATGCTCATCACTAGACCAATAAACAGCATTCTTATCAATGGATAAAAGACTGAAGTTGTCAAGGACTTCATTCTTCTTGGATCAACTATCAATACTCATGGATGTGGCAGTCAACAGATCAGATGATGTATTGCATTAGGCAAATCTACTGCACAAGAACTTTTTAAATTGTTGAAGAGCAAAGATGTCAGCTTGAGGATTAAGGAGTGCCTGACCCAAGCCATTGTATTTTCAATAACCTCATATGCATTCGAAAGCTGGACAGTGAATAAAGAAGACCAAAGAAAAATGAGTGCTTTTGAATTATGGTGTTGGAGGAGAATACTAAAATTGCCATGAGCTGCCAAAAGAACCAATAGATCTGTTTTGGGAGAAGTGCAGCCAGAGTGCTCCTTAGAGGCCAAGATGGCCAAACTTCATCTCTCATACTTCGGACATATTGTCAG
>NW_006413549.1:6391-6880 GCF_000296735.1 Chrysochloris asiatica | reverse complement strand
TAATCCGGATCAGTAGTATGGATTAAGTATGTGTATTCTAGGAGCATTTCTTTCCAAAGAAGGATCAGAAAGCAAATCCATTATAGATAGTTATCCATTTATGTTAACACCCAAAACTGACCATCAAAACCAAATTAACCGGTCTTCATCAAGTTCCTCAGGTATTAAGCTTCTTGTTAATGTGCCAACCATTGAAATAATAGCATTCCCCAATAGGAAAAACAAGTGTTCTCTTTCTGTATGTATGTGTTTAAATAGGTGATTCGCTTTGCTGTTATAATAAATCTGGCAAAATTCCAAAGTAAAAATCAAATGGGATAAGTACATTTAATATTAGGTTATATGAAATCAATCAATTGAACCAGATAGGGTTTGAAAGTAAGACATTTAGGAGATAGGCATTACAATTTTCTTCAAAGATTTGCAGTCGTCCTCAAATATTTGCTTTGCTGTCTTTTGAAAGAAGTAATGATCAGTGGATTTTTTTTT
>NW_006413549.1:4486-4939 GCF_000296735.1 Chrysochloris asiatica | reverse complement strand
CAATCAGTTATAGGCAGAAGATGGACTTACAAGCTTTCTATGGTGATATTTCTGGCTATTCCTTTCTCTCCCCCTCCAGTGTCTATTTTATAATGATATGCCAGGGAAAACAAGATTCATAAGACAGCCAAGCATTTTAACACTATTTCCCACCTCCTTTTCCCCATTCCAACCATGTATCAATATCTGTATCCCAGAGCCCTGTTGTTCCAAGGTTGTGCATACATCATTATCTACCTCTGTCCCACTTAGCCCATGTAAACCTACCTAATTGTTCTCCCATCCACTTTGTTCTTCCATTCCACTCCCCCTTCTTGTATATTGCCCCACTCCATAGCCCCCAAATTATTCTATGTCTACTCCCTACCCTGTGCACCACCTTACCCTCCATTCCCCTCCCCTCCCCTCACCCCCCACATGCCAGTAGCCAGCAAAGAATCCCCCTCTCCTTTA
>NW_006413549.1:2626-3087 GCF_000296735.1 Chrysochloris asiatica | reverse complement strand
AAAAAAAAAATCAGAACTTAGGGTGATACCTTGTAGATGTGGTGCTAAGGATAAGAACTTGAGTGCAAAACAGAAGGTTGGAGGTTCAAACCCACCAGTTGTTCCTTGAAAACCCTAAACTGAATTGCTATGAGTCAGCTGACTAGACAGCCCTTTATCAACAACCTCCTAGATGCTATAAGTTGCACAAAATTTATAACCTAGAAAGATTAAAGTTGTATTGCCGCAGAAGCCTAATCTATCCCAAATACCACTGTCTTAAATTGTATAAACTAGCCACATTGTTGTTATTGTTGTTGGGTGACAATGAGTCAGTATTTACTCATAGTGACCTTATGCTCAACAGAGCAAAACACTGCCCCATCCAGAACCATTATTACAATATTTATGACACTTAAGCCCATTGCTGTTGCCATTGTGCCAATCCATCTTGTTGGGTGTCTTCCTCTTTTTCTATGACC
>NW_006413549.1:0-1071 GCF_000296735.1 Chrysochloris asiatica | reverse complement strand
CATCCTGGCTTCTAAGGAGCACTCTGACTTATTCCAATACAGATCTGTTTGTTCTTTTGGAAGTATCATGGTACTTTTAATATTCCCTCTAACACCATAGCTCAAATGCATTCATTATTTTATGGTCTTCCTTATTCACTGTGCAACTTTCACATGCATATGAGGTTATTGAAAATACCATGGCTTGGGTCAGGCACACCTTAGTCCTGAAACTGAAATCTTTTCTCTTCAACACTTTAAAGAGTTTTTGTGCAGCAGATTTACCCAATGCAATATGTCATTTGATTTCTTGACTGCTGTTTTCATGAGAGTTGGTGGTTTATCTTAACAAAATGAACTCTTTGGCAACTTCAATCTTTTCTACATTGATATGTGAAGTGCCATCGAGTCGATTCTGACCCATAGCGACCCTGTATAGGGTTTTCAAGGAGCAGCTGGTGAGCTTGAACCACTGACCTTGCAGTTCAAACGACTTTGCAGTCTGGTGCATTAGCCAACAGCACCACACCAGGACTCCTACATTTATATATGGATGTTGTTTATTGGTCCAGTGGTAAAGATTTTTGCTTTCTTTACATTGAGATGCAACCCATGCTGAAGGCTGTGGGTTTTGTTCTTAATCAGTAAGTATTTTAAGTCCTCTTCACTTTCAGTAAGTAAGGTTGTATCACCTGCATATTGTAGGGTGTTAATGAGTCTTCCTCTAATCCTGATGCCACATTTTCTTCACATAATACAGCTTCTCAAATTATTTATTCAGCATACAGACTAAAGAAGTGTGGTGAAAGAATACATTCCTAGTGCACACCTTTCTTAATTTTAAACCATTCGATGTTCCTGTGTTTGAACAACTGCCTCTTAATCTATGTATAGGTTCTTCATGAGCACAATTAAGTTCTCCAGTATACTCATACTTCACAATGTTGTCCATAGTTTATCATGATCCACACAAGTGTAAGCCTTTGTATAGTCAATAAAGCACAGGTAAACATCTCTCTGGTATTCTCTGCTTTCTGCCAAGATCCATTTGACATCAGCAATACTATCCCTTTTTCCATGTTCTCTTCTGAA
>NW_006413548.1:6174-6645 GCF_000296735.1 Chrysochloris asiatica | reverse complement strand
ACTCGACGGCACTTAACAACAACAACAACAACAATTTCACTCAACATAATGGCATCAAGGTTAATCCATGTTATGCAGTGGCTTGCAGCTTCCTTGTTGTCCTTCAAGATAGCATAATATTCCATTATGTGTATATACCACAGTTTGTTTATCCATTCTTCCATTGATGGACACTTTGGCTGTCTCCATCTTTTTGCTAAAGTAAATAGTGCTGCTATGAACATTGGTGTGCATATATCTATTCGTGGTATGCCTCATAATTCTGCTGGGTAAATACCAAATAGAGGAATTGCAGGATCATAAGGTATTTCTATTTCCAAACTTCTGAGGAAATGCCATATTGCTTTCTAGAGACGTTGGACCATTTTGCAATCCCAACACCAATGCAGGGGCATCCCACATCCTCACCAGTATTTATTATCCTTTACTTTCTTTTTCTTTTATCTGTGCTGTTATTGCTGGTGTGAGATG
>NW_006413548.1:3143-5538 GCF_000296735.1 Chrysochloris asiatica | reverse complement strand
TGTAAATTGCTTTGGGTAGTATTGACATTTTCACAATGTTAAGTCTTCCTATTCAGGAGCATGGTACATTCTTCCATTTTTGTAGGTCTCTTTTGATTTCTTCTAATGTTTTGCAGTTTTCTTTGTATAGGCCCTTTACTTCTCTGGTTACATTTATTCCTAGATATTTCAAGCTTTGGCTTTTGTAATTGGTATTGATTTCCTAATGTCCTTTTCAGTGCTGTCATTTTTGTTATAGAGGAATCCATCTGACTTTTCTACATTGACCTAATATACTGCCACTTTGCTGAATCTTCCAATGATGTCTAGTAGCTTTTTTACTTAGTCTTTGGAGTTTTGCATGTATAGGATCATATCATCTGCAAATAGAATTTTACTTCCTCTTTGCCAATTTGGATGCCTTTAATTTCCCTGTCTTGCTGTACAGCTCTTGCTAAGACTTCTAGCACAATATTAAAAAGGAGGGGTGACAAAGGACATTCTTATCTGGTTCCTATTCACAGAGGGAAGGCTCAGTTTCCCTCCATTGAGAGGTATTTTTATATATATGCTCTTAATTATGTTGAGGAATTTTCCTTCAATTCTTACTTTGTTGAATATTTTTATCAGGAATGAATGTTATATTTTGTCAAATGCCTTTTCTGCATCAATTGATATGATCATGTGGTTCTTTTCCTTTTTATTATTTGTATGGTGGATTACATTGATCGTTTTCCTAATGTTGAACCATGCTTGCAATCTTGATATGAATCCCACTTGGTCATAATGTATTATCTCTTAGATGTGCTGCTGGATTCTGTTGGCTAGGATTTTGTTGAGAATTTTTGCATCTATGTTCATGAGGGATATTGGTCTATAATTTTCTTTCTTAGTGACGTCCTTCCCTGGTTTTGGTATGAGGGTTATGCTTGCTTCATAAAATGTTTTAGTAAGTTTTCCATCCTCCTCTTTATTCTGGAGTGATTTGAGTAGTATTGGTGACAGCTCTTCCCTGAATGTTTGGTAGAACCCATCAGTGAAGCCGTCTGGGCCTGGACTTCTTTTGGTTGGGAGTTTTTGATGACCTGATCAAAATCTTCTTTTGTTATGGGTTTGTTCAAGTGTTCTACTTTGCTATGTGTAAGTTTAGGTAGGTCACTTTTTTTCTAAAACTGTATCCATCTCTTCCAAGTTTTCAAAATTGTTGTAGTATAACTCCTCATTGTTGTTGTTGTTATGAGCCGTGGAGTCGGTTCCCACTCACAGCAACCCTACACAGGGTTTCAAAGGCTATAAATTTTTACGGGAGCAGACCGCCTCATCTTTCTCCCACGGAACTGCTGGTAGTTTCAAACTGCCGACCTTGATGTTCGCAGCCTGATTCGTAACCACTACGCTACCAGAGCTCCTTTAACTCCTCATAGCATTCTATTATTATCCTTTTGATTTCATTTTGTTCCATTGTAACATTGCCCATGTCGTTTCTAGTACATGTTATTTGTGTTTTCTCTCTTGTTTCTTTTGTTTTGCCAATGGTCTGTCAATTTTATTAAACCTTTCAAAGAACGTCCTCTGATTCTTTCTATAGTTTGTCTATTTCATATCTCATTTATTTCTGCTCTAATCTTTAATATTTCTTTTATTTTGATGGCTGTAGCTTCCCTCTGTTGGTCTGTTTGTAATTGTTGTACATGGTGTGTTAATGTGTTAATTTTGACTCTTCTTTTTGGATATGTGTGTGTTTATTGCAATAAATTGTCCTTTCAGCACCATTTTGTTTTAATTCTTGTTTGTTTCTATGAACCTTATGAGTTCATGTTTAATTTCTTCTCCTATCCAGTTGCTTTCCAGCAGGGTGTTATTCAGTTTTCATGTATTTGACTTTATTTCCTTGGTTTTCCTATTGTTGATTTTTAATTTGATAGCATTGTGGTCTGAGAAGACGCTTTGCAGTAGTTTGATATTTGTAAATTTATGGAGATTTGTTTTGTGGCCTAAAACATAGTCTATTCTGGAGAATGTTCTATGTACACTGGAAAAGAATGTGTTGTTAGGTGGAATGCTCTGTACACATCTATGAGGTCCAGTTGCCTGATTGTGTTTTTTTAGTTCTTCTGTGTGTTTGTCAAGTTTCTTTCTGGTTGTTCTATCTATTTTTGAAAGTGGTGTATTAAAATCACCCATTATTATCATAGATTCATATATTTCTTTTTTCAAATTTATTAGAGTTTGCTTTATATATTTGGGAGCTCTTTCATTGGGAGCATAAATATTATTTATGGTTATGTCATCTTGTTCAATTGTCTCTTTCATCATGAGATAATGTCCATCTTTATTTATTATGCTGGTTTTTGCATTAAAGTTTATTTTTTCAGAGATTAGTACTGCCACTCCTGTTAGTTTTTTATTACAATTA
>NW_006413548.1:0-2648 GCF_000296735.1 Chrysochloris asiatica | reverse complement strand
CAGTCCACAGAAGTCCCTTTAGGATGTTTTGTAGCACAGGGTTGGCTTTGGCAAAATCCCTTAGCTTCTGTTTATCCTGGAATGTTTTGATGACACCGTCATATTTGTTGGATAAAGGATTCTTGGTTGACAGTTTTTTTTCTTTCATGGTTTTATATATGTCCCCCCATGCCTTCTTGCTTGCATGGTTTCTGCTGAGAGATCCGAGCTTAATCTGACTTGCTTGCCTTTGTATGTAAAGCTTTTGTTTTCCCTAGTTGCTTTCAGGATTATGTCCTTACCTTTTTATTTTGGAGAGCTTGATCATGATATGTCTCAGTGATTTTCTTTTGGGGTCTATCCTTCTTCGGGTTCATTGACCTTCTTGAATGTTTATCTTTTCACTTTTCAGGATGTTAGAGCAATTTTCTTCCAGCAGTTCTTCAACTGT
The DNA here is from genome assembly GCF_000296735.1 of Chrysochloris asiatica. Taxonomy (NCBI): domain Eukaryota; kingdom Metazoa; phylum Chordata; class Mammalia; order Afrosoricida; family Chrysochloridae; genus Chrysochloris; species Chrysochloris asiatica. Next base: position 2,218 of record NW_006413548.1, on the reverse strand, counting down.
TTCCTGTGGTCTTGTGTGAGTCTTCTTTTTCTGGAATGCCGATAATTCTTAAATATTCCTCTTCATGATGTCCAACATGAATCTTAGATCTTCTTCAGATTTTTTAATCCTTTTTTCTCTTTCCTCCTCTATCTTAATGGTATTGAGAGATTTGTCTTTCAGCTCACTAGTTCTGACTTCCATCTCTTCTAATCTACTCCTTTGCCCTTTCAGTGTATTGTCTATTTCTAATGTTCTATTATTGATCGTTTGGACCTCTTTCTGTAGATTTTGAATTGTTCCCAATGCTGTATCTATCTTGTCTGATTGTTCCTGTAGTACTTTCTTGAATTCTTCCTCATTTTTCCAACTCCATTGTAAAGTGTTTTGAAACATTTTATAATAATTTTTCTGAATTTCTTCTCTGGAATTTCCAAGACCTGCACTCTTTCCAGAATGGATTCCAGGTCTACTGCTAGGTCATTTTTCTTAGACATCTTATCTTGTTTCTGGACATGTGCTGATATGGTCATCTGCTTTTGCTTCTTGGACACATTTAGTGCTTATATGTGGCCTTTTGGTATTGTGGTATATGAGTGTGTGTTTTGGTATTTTGTTATGCTTTCTGATTGCCTCCAGGTAGATGTGATCAGGATATGGGCTCCCTTTACACTCTTCTTATTGCTTGACTCAGAATAACTTTCACAGGTGTTGTCTGCCTCAGTGATGTATGGCAGTTGGTATTGGCTCTGGCCTGGATTTTGAAGTTTTGTATAGTGTGATTATAACTTGAATATATGGCATCAGTTCCTGTCTATTTTGGGGTAATATAGGGAGAAAAAGAGTGTCCCAAAGGTAAAAGGGGGAGCATAAAACATCAAAACAACAACAGCAAAAAAACAAGGAAAGAAAAAGAAAAGCAACAACAACAAAAAACTACATTGGGTTGTTGTTGTTAAGTGCTGTTGAGTCAATTCCAACCCATAGCGACCCTGTACAGGGTTTCTGAGGCTATAAATCTTTACAGGAGCAGACTGCCTCATCTTTCTCCCACGAAACCACTGGTAGTTTCAAACTGCCAACCTTGAGGTTCGCAACCCGATTTGTAACTACTGTACTACTGGTACTGTAGTCTATAATTGCAGAAATGTGAAAGGAGGGAGAGAAGAAAAAAATACGTGTAGCCTAATATGAGTATAAAAGGAGCTCTGGTAGCATAGTGGTTACAAATTGTGTTGCTAAGCTCAAGGTCAGCACTTCGAAACTACCAGCTGTTCCATGGTAGAAGAATGAGGCTTTCTGGTCCCATAAATATTTGCAGCCTCATAAACACTGTGCAGGATCACTATGAGTTAGAACCAACCCCATGGTACTTAACAACAACATCAACAATATGAGTATGACTTTAATGTCCACTGTTGGTTGTTATGGTGTACCTCAGGATTTAGTTTAATTTTTGGTCTGTTTTGTTTTAAAATTATTTCTCTTTCTCCACACCCTTTGTTCTGGCCATTTTGCTATTAAAAAACAGTTCGGGGCCAGCTCTTGGGCTGAGAGTATCTGTGTACATGCATGGCAAAATAATCTACCAGTGATGGGGGTGGGGGTATCCACTCGCTCAGACTCCCCCTCTAGTCACCAGAATGGAGGTGCACAAACAGTGGGGAACCAATCAACAGATACCAAAAAGAAAAAGAAAAAAATCAGAATAAAGCAAAGCCAACAAAGTGTATTGTCCACTTTTGCTCTGAGCTTCCCGTGGCATTGTGGTGGTCTGCTCCTCTGCTGGGTCTTTCCATTTGGTCTACCCCAAGTTGTTGGCTCCAGGCCAGCAGATTAAACAAATATGTAATTTCTTACACCCACTACAAGTTCCACTAGCTATAAGCCTTCAGACTTTAAAAATATTCCTAGATATGTGGTTCTGAGTTTTGGAGCTCTGCCCTAAAACCTCTTCACCTGGTATTCTGTGGTATTGTTGATGATAAACTTCACTGCACCTCTACCCTATCCACCATCAAGCCCTGCCTCCTTCACATCTATTTTGTCTCAAATATTTTTCTTAAAAGTACTAGTATTTAGGCTTCCAGTTTGCCAGGGTGTCCACGCGGTGCGGGTGAGTGGGGGGTCCGGGATCGGGGGGGAAAACTCGCGAGTTAAACCTCCCAGGTAGGAATTCACAGTCTCACAGCCCGCGTGAATCTTAGTGCACCAGAGCCTTAGACCCGCTTCTTTGAGA
>NW_006413547.1:3969-6727 GCF_000296735.1 Chrysochloris asiatica | reverse complement strand
TCATAGGGATCAACAGTCTTGGGGGTATCTATCTACTCAGTGTTCCTACTCCATGTTTCAGGGTCCCAGGTTACCACAAGGAAGACAGTATCTTTTATCAGCATTCAATATTTTTTCAAGACCATAAATCAGATTTTAATTCCTGACTTTATTCATCAGCTTTTTTTCTTTCTTGCTGCAGAAAACGTACTGCTTTTTGTAAGCAATCAAAGAGGTTCTGGATCTCTACAATTTGTTTTCAGTGTTTAACTGTCCTTGTATGCATTTTAATTCTTTCTCCATTGACCTGAATCCTGCATTAGAGCTTATTCTCCTGAAACAGCGTGTTCACTCAAATCATCTCCAATGTTGATATTGTGTCGAGTTGATTCTGACCCATAGCGACCATGTATATGGTTTCCAAGGAGCAGCTGTTAAGCTTGAACTGCCATTAGAGCTCTAAAGATTGAGACTCCGTCTTGTGCCCTGACCTAATTGTATCCCATATATGTGTGGGATATCGACTGCCCATGGGTACTGAGTGATCTAGTTGTGAAACCCTATTTCCCTGCCTGCTTTCTAATGTCTTTCCTGTTAACAAGTATCTTAACAGACGCTGAGATGAAGTCGAAAAACTCAGAGGATTTTGGAGGGTAACACCTGTAAAATAATAAATGAGACAGTAGGTAAATTTGTTTAGAAAGAATCCTAGTCTGTGATACATACCTAACAATATATTTGGTAAATTCAGTAGAACATCTCTGAGCCCATTAGAAGAACCTTGCGTCCTGCACACTGGGCTGGCATCATTGGCTAGTCCTTAGTGCTCCTCCCCTGCTCAGTCACTAGTTGGGATCTAGTTCTATGGCGGCCATGTTGGAAGTTGGTAAGAGACACAGATAGCCTCATGTTTCCAGTTTGCATCTGCAGAGTCTGGGGGAAGATAGCTGGTTCCACTGCTCAGTGTAGGGTGATTACAACACATTTTGTTACTGAAACTACTATTTTCTAGTGTAACCACTTTCATGACAGTAACAATGAAGCATTGTGTTTGAAATCATATGAATCAATCTGAGGTTACCAACAGTGACAAAAACGAGATTTGTTTTTAAAAAGGAGATGGAATTGGGGCTTTGAAAAGACACAAACTTTTCCATATCTTTATTTCATAAGTCCCAATCATTTGTCCCAATGTAATAAGGAAACAGTTCCTAATGATCAACATGGAGTATTCTTCCTTCCTTTGTCATGTTCTGCAATGAAGGGTTAGCATATGATTTGTGGTTCACACAGTAATGCTCATTTCTGATACTCTTGCTAACTACTATACTCATTTATGCCTTCTGGGGGAAAATAATTCTTCCTGGTCAGAGCCATGACAGATGGAGAAACTGCCCCTGTATGGTATCATTGAGTCTCCCTGTAGCTCTGCCTCCTGCTCTGCTGATTTGATGGCTGCATATCCGCTTACATCCACCTCTAACTCCTAACCACTGCCATCATCCTTATGTTCACCATCTGCCTTAACCCAGAACCCTAACTCTAAACAGAAAGCATCAACATAATTCTAAACTCTAAATATGAAACCTGAACATAGCCCAGGATACTGGTATGGTGAGTTGGACAGCAAAGTCGGTTTCAACCTAAAGGTTGGTGGTTCAAGCTTACCAGCAACTCTTCAGAAACCCTCTACAAGGTCACTTTGTGTTGGAACTGACTCTATAGTATGTAAAAACAACAACCTAACCCTAAACCTGTAACCTTAACTCTAAGTGCAATGTAAACTCCCTTAATCCTAACTAATGCAAGATCCCTTGTCCTAACTCCTATAGAAGATCACAAACCCTAACTCCAGTATCAATTCTTAAAACCTAGTGATTATTTCAGGGGTGAGTGTGGTTTAATGGTCTCTTTCCTTTATGTTAAATAAAACAACTAATAAAAATAAAAATACTACGGAATTTTATTGGGCTACAACAGTACCTGAATGATGAAAACTTCTCTGTATTACTTCTACCCTCTATACCCCAATTCTAATAACTATACTATTCATGAAAATTATTATGAATGGTACAAACAAAACTGTTTAGAGGTTCCAGTGATTCCTGATGAATCCTTTGCACATCACTAGAAGGCATTCTTGTTCACAAAGATGAGCAGAACTTGGGAATCTTCCAGTTGTTTCATTCCCCTTGGTTGCTCTGCTCCCCTAATTTTCCTGAATTTCTAACTATAACGGTAATATCACAGGACAGGGCTTTTCTGTTTCCCATGGTTTTACCTCAGTAAACCATCACTGCTTTTATCTCAAACCCTTTGAAGATGTGATAGCCAAGGGAACAAAAGGAAACTTTCTGTTCATAATAGCAAAAGAAGGCAGGGATTAATGCATTGCAGGGTTTTCATAAGGTAGAGAACCTCACAATATTGCATCTCCAGTGTATCCATATATACAACATATATGGAGCATGGATAGCCAAAGTATCCAGGACAGTATTCTTACTGTATGACATACTCTGGTCTTTTCAGTTCTCTTCTACTTTATTCTATTGTTCCATTGTTGTTATTAAGTGCCATTGTGTCTAGTCCGACCCATAGTGACTTTGTATAGGGTATCCAAGGATCAGCTGCTGAGCTTGAATCACCGACTTTGCAGTTCAAATGACTTTGCAGTCTGACGCATTAGCCCACACTGGCACACATTATATGTCATTAAAATTTTACAGGTCATGTCCTTCTAAATTAATGTCTTGATTCATGAGTGGCTAGCACACCCATC
>NW_006413547.1:0-1574 GCF_000296735.1 Chrysochloris asiatica | reverse complement strand
ACTGAAAAGTCCTTTAAACTACAAGGTCTGTGGTTCAAGCTCACCAGCTACTCCTTGGAAACACTATGCAGGGTTGCTATGGGTCCAAATCCACTAGATGGCGCTTAACAAAAACAACGAACACATGATTTAACATGCTGTGCTCACTCTGTCCACAAGGTGGCGACACAATTCAGAGGATAATTCTGTACTAATCACATCATCCACCTGGAATTTCAATCCTCTCGCTCTCTCTGGTTAGTGCTCCTTGCCCTGCTCTGTTTGTGTGACTTTGTTTTTAGTCAAAGAAGCCACACCCAGTGAGCTCCCTTTGAGTTTGATTATTGCCTTCCAGTTTTCCTAAGTCACCATTCCATGTTCTGTGGTCCTGCTTCTGTCTGAGGTGACTTTCAGGGGAAGCTCTGCAGTTTGTCTGCTGTTTTAAGAGACGTAGGTTGTCAGATCTTAGAAGAGCATCCAAAGGATCTATCATCTTTGTTTAGGTTCCACTTACACTGTGATGGTTGTAGGGTGAGGGGCCAATCTCTTCTTAGTTGCCCTTATACTACCTCACACTAGAGGACTTCTGTAGGAATTTGTATCCATCTAGTAGAGTCCTGGTGTGGTCCTGAGGGTTAATGTGCTGGACTGAAAGGTTAGTTTGAACCATAAGGTCAACTGTTTAAGCTCACTAGCTGGTCTTAGGAACTCATTTGCAGAGATGCTATCAGTTGGAACCAATTAAAAGGCACTTAATAACAAAAACAGTGGATAGTGGTTACTAGGTGAGAGAGGAATTGTCACATTCTGTAGAACTCCCAGAGTGGTCGGCCTTGTTGCTGTGGGAGACCACACCATAGTATTCTAACTGTGGCTGTAACCTCCATTCAAGATGCTTGCTCCCTAGCACACAGCAGCCTTAGACAGCAGTTCTCAGTGTGGATCAGAAAGAGAAGCTGACAGATCCAAGCTGATCCTCATGGAGCCCCAAGAGGCCCCTAGGGTGCTGACTGTGGAGTCCGCTCCTCTGCAGTGCATTCTCTAACACTCTGATAAGCCCTGGTAATGGGCAGTTACAGGGTGAGGAGGGAGTGTCACTTTCTGACTAGATGTGCTCTGCCTTGTTGCTGTCATTTCCCTGTACTGGGGACTGTTTGCTGTGAATGTCGCCTCCACTCAAGATGCCTGCTTCCCAGCACACGGTATCCTCACACAGCAGTTTCCAGGGCTAATCAGAAATGGGGGCAAACACACAACAACCACACAAACAAACTCACTGCCACTGAGTGATTCTGATTCATAGAAATCCTGTTTCTGAGGCTGTTCATTTTTATGTAAACAGAAAGGCTTCTCTTTGTCTCACAGATCTCTGGTGGGTTAGAACTGATGACCTTGTGAACAGTAGTCCAGTGCCTATCCTGTAGCATCATAAAGCAATGTGTGCATATGGATACAATGAACTCCTAGTGTTTTTCCTGTTGGTTTCATAGTTCTGACCTATGGGGGGCTCAGCTATGCAGGTAGAGTGCTGATTCTGAGAGCAGATTCACTGCAGGGGAACCTCCTGAAACATCTCACTGTAGCCTGCAGGGGGC
>NW_006413546.1:0-6795 GCF_000296735.1 Chrysochloris asiatica | reverse complement strand
GAGGGTGTAAATCTTTACGGGAGTAGAAAGCCTCATCTTTCTCCCGCGGAGCGGCTGGTAGTTTCGAACCGCTGACCTTAAGGTTTGCAGCCCGATTTCACAACAGAAATGAAAATGACAAGAAAACCCACAAATAAAACGAACTCAGCCTAGAAAATTATGGGGAGCAAAGTATCCAGCAGCAGCACACACACACACACAAAAAAAAAAAATCCACAAAAATGACAGCAATGTAATTCCTATTGATAATTACACTGAATGTAAATAGATTAAATGTACCAGTCAAGAAACCTAAAGAACAAAACAGGATCCTTCAATATACTGTCTATAAGAAATACCAAAAAAGAAGTGTAGATAGCCTAAATACCCTTCAAAAGAGGAATGATTAAACAAATTTTGATACATACACACAATGGAATACTACAAAACATTGAAGGAGAATCATGAATCTGAAATATCTCCCAATATGGTTGAACCTGGAGAACATTATGCTGAGTAAAATTAGTCAATCACAAAAAGACAAACATTGTATGAGACCAATGTTGTAAAAGCTTTTTTTTTGTTTTTTTGTTTTGTTTTGTTTTTAGAAGGTTTTCTGGATAGAAGAAACAATCTATGATGGTTATGAGGAAAGGGAAAATTATTCATGGGCTTGAGAGTAAACACATGTTAGCTAACATGGGTAACAGGGTAGCAATATACAATAAAAAGGAAGTTATCAGAGGAAAGGTAAAGGTAGTGGAAGACAAAGAGGAATGCAACAGTTAAAGTGAGTAACAGTAAATTCTGTTAACTGTAGGTATATGGAGGAGATTTCAACCATGTAATGAAGCAAAGTATATGAGTTGTTGAATGTAAAATTGATGATCTGCTCTGTAAACCTTCACTCAATTCACAATAAAAAGTTAAAAAATAAAAATCCACTCCCAACGGGTCTGCTCTTAAAAAAAATAAACAAAAAGGTGTTCTTTGGCCTGAGAACCAACAACTGCAGAAAACAACCCGAGATTATCAGTGTGGCTACACCACCCAGAAATCAATCCAGATATAGAAGTTTTTAAGTAAAACAAGCCTACAAGACTGAAAATAGGGAACCAAAGATATCAATGTATAAAGCAAAAAGAGGGAATAGAGTAGATACAGAACTTCCAAATGACTAGAAAGTCAAGTAGATTTTAAGATAAAACAGACTGTTTTAAATAGAGAAAAAAGTAATAAATTACTGGGTAGCCTCAAAGAAAATTAATACACTACATGAAATTATAAAAAAAAAAAACAGATTTAGTGAACATTAACAAATGAAAATGAAAAGAAAATCCACAAACAAAATGAACTCAGCACAGAAAATTATGTGGACAAAGAAATCAGCAGCACCACACACAAAAAACCACTGAATGTAAATGGGTTAAAAGCACCAGCCAAGAGACATAAAAAGCAGAATGATTAAGAAAACAGGATCCTTGAATATACGGTCTACAAGAGCCCCATCAAAAAGATAGAGACAGCCTAAATGCCTGGCCAATAGAAGAATGGTTAAAAAGAATTGGTGCATACACACAATGAAACACTATGCAACCTTGAAGAATAACAATGAATCTTCAAAACACCTCACAACATGGATGAACCTGGAGGACATTATGCTGAGTGAAGTCAGTCAGTCACAAAAGGACAAATATTGTATGAGACCAATGTTATAAAAAGCTAATAAAATGTTGTCATAATAAAAGAAACAATAAATGATGGTTATGAGGGTAGGGGAAATTATTCATGGGCTAGAGAGTAGACACATATTAACATGAGTGGCAGGACAGGCAGCATACAACAAGAGAAAGGTTAGCAGAGAAAAGATGAAGATAGTGGGAGAAATGCAATAGCTAAAAGTGAATAGAGGTAAATACTGTTAACTATTGGTACATTGAGGAGAATGCAGTTATAGTAATGAAGCAAAGTATATGATTTGCTGAATGTAAAACTGATTATCTGCTCTGTCAACCTTCAGTCAACTTGCAATAAATAGTTTTTTAAAACCTAAATAGGATGGGCAAAGTGGCTCAAGCGTGGTAAAGATAATTAGGTTGGCTCAGGATCGGGCAGTGTTTCGCTCTGCTGTACATAAGGTTGCTATGAGTCGGTACTGACTTGATGGCACCTAACAACAACAACAGTAGGAATGTACAATAATATTTTCTTTTAGGCATCAAGAGGAAATACCAAAGACAGTGAGTTAACTGATTCTCACTTCAGTATGAAGCTAATCCTTAAAGGGAAATGTGCTTTTTAAGTACAGTCTCATTTTTTAAATGCAGTTTGCAATGTTTTGGCATATCTTTACTTTCTACTTTTGAAACTTAGGGACCAGTTTTGAAAATTGCTGGTTTCCAAATAAGGTTCCAAAAAGAAGAAATAAGCAGGAAAATTCTAAATTTCATTTAACAATATAATAGTGATGAAATATTAGTTTCTAAGATAGAGGAGTCTTTCATCTAGTTTCCAAAAGACAGCTTTACAATGTGCTTAATGTTGACTTCTTATGATTCCTTGCTTCTTTGTACCTGGGGATTATGTAACCTTCTCAGAGTCACACCAATGGTATCTCTGTAAGGGCTTGTGAGGAATATCTTCCTTCAGCTATTTGAGAGCTATACTGTGCCAATTGCTATTTTGGAATTTAGAGGAATAAAAAAGAGGGGAAACGTGGTTACAAAGGTGATATTTAAGACAATTAATTTTCTAATTCTGTAAGAATTGCTATGTCTGCAACTGGATTTAGGTAGATGATTCCAGAGTTTCAAGAAAAAACTATTTGCATAATCATGACCCAGTAACTGGAAACAAGCATGGTGAGTAACAGAACAAGTTATGCCTGCTTCTCCCTGGCAGCATTTTCAAAGGGGCATTAAATTTTAAGGTGGTGGTGATGTTGGTTATACGTCCCGGAGTCGATTCCAACTCATAGCAACCCTGTATAGGGTTTCAGAGGCTGTAAATATTCACGGGAGCTGGCAGATTCAAACTGGGACCTTGCAGTTAGCAGCCCAACTCATAACCTACTATGCAAACATTAAGGTATTGACTGAGAAGGTCTGGAAGGGCTAGGAAGATTGTTCTTCCAAAACCTGACGTTTAGCCTTACTCTTTGTCTGTTGTTATTAAGTACCATTGCACTGGTTTGAACTCATAGAAACCCTATAAAGGGTTTTCATGGAACAGCTGTTAAGTTTGCTGTTAGCAGTCCAGTGCTTATCCTACAATGCTACACCAGGACTCTTAGTCTAGTGCATTATATTTTATATTTTACTGTGCCTATTAACTTTCCAGGATCAATTGAAGGTTACCGCTAGTAGCAGAGTTTGTACTTTGAACCTGATACTGCTAGCAATATTTGCATCAGTTTAGAAGTTTCCCAAAATCTTTGAAGTAATTAGTTAATGAATTTCTCCAGATTAATAGATATAATTGTCATATTTTTCATACCAAAAGAGTTGATATTTCAGATATATTTCTCTATAAATATAGTACAGGGAACTGAAGGTCAAATTGGGACCTGGCAATACAAGGGGCTTTCAAAAGGTTCATGGAAAAATGGAATTTTCCCCATGAACTTTGTGAAGCCTCCCTGTATATTCAGAAATAAAATGCCACTTTCATTCTTTGATTTCAAACATCACTTCTTCAAGAATTGTAGTCTAAGCAACTTCCGCCAGGATGGTACACTAGGCAGACACACTTTGTGAACTCTCTATAACAAAGATACAAGAAAGAAAACAGATACAGATGAAAATTCTGGTACCTTGAACTTCAAAAGTAAGGTTAGAGAGGTGGATGGAGTACTTGCTGGGAGCAGAAGCCATGCAGGGACAGCGAGAGAGGGAGACTGACTGGTGAATAGATGCCGGATGCAGCTTGACCAGAAATGTGGCCAGCTCCCACCCTCATCCACCCCCTGCACAGACCCTGCTCTCTAAGCGTTGAGAGCCATGTGGTTGGGAGCCACACCAGCGTGAGGTGGTGGCCATCTGCAGCATATTGGTATGCTGCTTTGGTGCCTGAATTTAGGTGGAGTCGGCCCTGGACCTACAAAGACTGTTGCTACCAGACTAGCATTTAACCAGTCATCCTGCCCCCAGCTTCCCTGTGATCCTAACAGACACTAAATGCAGCTCCATCAAGGACCCTCATGAGCTACTTCTGGATTGATTGCCCTGAACACACATAACACTTAAACCAACAGGGTGTCCATCTAGGGCCAGGAACTCTGCTGTCACATACCTTCCATGAGCTCCTTGAATTTCAGAAGCTCACTCAGAGATTTCTCATGCCAAATCCAACAAGTGCACTGTTTTGGCAAATATTACAACCCCACAATGCCCTGGAGACAACAGAAAATTTTAGCTCACATGAAGAAACAAGAGAATGACTCAAACAAATGACCAAGATGCAGAGCCAGAAAATGTTTCTGACCAATAAAAGGTAATATAATGAACTGAAAAAGAATCCAAAACAATGATAATTAGGTACCTTCAAAGGATTAATAGAAAATTCGAGGAAAGCAAGGAGAACACCAAAAACCTTAGAATTCAGGAAAACACTATACAAGCAAACAGACAAAATAAATTCAAATTTTGAAACAATACAAACTATGCAACTAGAAATCCAGAATATTAATACTAAGATCTCAGAAACGGACAATACATTCAAAGGGCAAAGGAGTAGATGTGAAGCAATGAAAGCCTGAATTAGTGAGCTTGAAGAGAGAAATCTTTCAATACTAGTATGCTAGAAGAATAATCAGGAAAAAAAAGGAAAAAATCTTAAGAAAGCATAAGAGTTATATGGGACACCATAAAGAGGAACAACTTACAAGTGATTAGACTTCCAGAACAGAAAGAGACAAGCACAGAGAAAACTGTTGAAGAGTTAATAGAAGAAAATTTCCCTAAAATCATGACAGACAAGAAGATAAGCATATAAGAAGCTAGATGAACCCCAAATAGGATGGATCCCAAAAGAAAATTATCAAGACATATCATAATCAAACTTTCCAAAATCAAAGACAAGGAAAGAATCCTAAGAGCAGCTCAGGAAAAATGAAAATTTTCCTACAAAGGAGAACCAATAAGACTAACCTCTGATTTCTCAGTAGAAACCGTGTATGCAAGAAGACAATGGAATGACACAAGCAAAACGCTGAAAGTAAAAGATTGATTGCCAACCAAGAATCATATACCCAGCAAAGCTGTCCCTCAAATATGATGGCAAAATTAGGACATTCCTGGTAAACAGAAATGAAAGGAATTTGTAATTACCAGATCAACTTTATAAAAAATGCTAAAGGTCTTCTTTGGACTGAGAACCAACAATAGACAACAACCTGAAATTACCATATATAACAACACCACCCAGAAATCAATCCAGATATCATTGTTGTTGTTGTTGTTAGATGCCATCGAGTCAGTACTACCTCATAGTGACCCTTATGCACAACAGAATGAAACACTACTCAATCCTGGGCTAACCTCACAATTGTTGCCACGCTTGAGCCCATTGATGCTCAAGTATCAATTGTCAATCCATCTTACTGGGGGTCTTCCTCTTTTTCTCTGACCCTCCACCTTAACAAAAATGATATTTTTCTCCAGCGACTGGTCCCTCCTGACAATATGTCCGAAGTATGAGAGACAAAGTTTGGCCATCCTGGCTTCCAAGGAGCACTCTGGCTGCATTTCTTCCAAAATGGATCTATTGGTTCTTTTGGCAGCCCATAGCACTTTCAATATTCTCCTCCAACACCATAACTCAAAAGCACCAATTCTTCTATGGTCTTCCTTATTCACTGTCCAGCTTTTGCATGCATATGAGGTTATTGAAAACACAATGGCTTGGGTCAGGTGCACCTTAGTCCTCAAGCTGACATCTTTACTCTTCAACACTTTAAAAAGGTCTTCTGTAGCAGATTTGCCTAATGCAATATGTAGTTTGATTTCTTGACTGCTGCTTCTATGAGTGTTGATAGTTGGGCCAAGAAGAATGAAGTCCTTGACAACTTCAATCTTTTCTCTGTTGATTAGAATGTTGTTTATTGGTCCAGTGGTGAAGATTTTTGTTTTCTTTACATTGAGATGCAATCCATACCAATGGCTGTGGTCTTTGATCTTCATCAGTAAGTATTTTAAGTCCTTTTCACTTTCAGCAAGAAAGGTTGTATCATCTGCATATCGCAGGTTGTTAATGAGTCTTCCTCCAATCCTGATAACACATTTTTCTTCATATAACCCAGCTTCTCGGATTATTTGCTCAGCATACAGGTTGAATAAGTATGGTGAAAGAATACAACCCTGTTGTGCAACTTTCTTAATTTAAAATTTTAAATTCCAATATAGTAGTATTTAAAACAAACCTACAAGAGTGAAAATAGGAAATCAGAGATATCAATGTATAATGAAGTCAATTACAAAGTAAAAAGAGGGAGTCGTGCAGATACAGAACTTCCAAATGGCAAAGATGTCAAGTAGATTTCAAGATAAAATAAACTGTTTTAAGCAGGGAAAAATGAACAAATTACAGGGTAACCTCAAAGAAAAATAATACACCGGCACATCAAAATTTTAAAAAAGGAAAATCAGAAGATTTTAGTAAACATTAACACAACAGAAATGAAAATGACAAGAAAACCCACAAACAAAATGAACTCAGCATAGAAAATTATGGTGAACAAAGAATCCAGCAGCACCACACAAAAACATACACAAAAAATGACAACAATCAATTCTTGTTGTTGTTAAGTACTGTGGAGTC
>NW_006413545.1:5861-6766 GCF_000296735.1 Chrysochloris asiatica | reverse complement strand
GTGTTCCTTGGAGGCCAGGATGGCCAAACTTCGTCTCTCATACTTCAGACATATTGTCAGTAGGGACCAGTCACTGGAGAAGGATATCATGTTTGGTAGGGTGGAGAGTCAGAGAAAAAGAGGAAGACCCCCATGGACTGTCAAAGTGGCATCAATGGGCTCAAGCATAGCAACAATTGTGAAGTTGGCCCAAGATCAGAGAGTGTTTCATTCTGTTGTGCATGGGGTCACTGTGAGTCGGTACCAACTCGATGGCACCTATCGATAACAGCAGTCTCCTTGTTCTATTTGAACAGCTGTCTCTTGATCTATGAACAGCTGCCTCTTGTTCTATATATAGGCTTCTCATGAACACAAGTGTTCCAGGTTACCCATTCTTTATAATGTTGTCCTTAGCTTGTTATGATCCACATTGTCTAAAGTCTTTGTATAGTCAATAAAGCACAAGTAAACATCTTTCTGGTATTCTCTGCTTTCAGCCAAGATACATCTGATGTCAGCAATTTTATCCCTCATTCCATGTTCTCTTCTGAATCTGACTTGAGCCTCCTGCAATTCCCTGTCAATGTACGGTTACAGGCATTTTAAAACTATCATTAGCAAAATTTTACTTACATGTGATACTAATGATATTGCCCAATGATTTCTGCATTCCATTGGGTCACCTCTCTTTGGAATGGGCAAAATATGAATTTTTTCCAATCAGTTGGTCAGGTAGCTCTCTTCCAAATTTCTCAGCATAGATGAGTGAGTACCTCCAGTGCCACATCAGTTTCTTGAAAGATTTTGATTTTGAGTTCATCAATTCCCAGCACCTTCAATGTACCTTTCACTTCTTTCTTCAGTACCATTGATTTTTCTTCATATACTATCTCTTGAAATGGTGAACATTATCCATTTCTTTT
>NW_006413545.1:3442-5187 GCF_000296735.1 Chrysochloris asiatica | reverse complement strand
CATCTTTTATGTTGTTTTAGGTTAACAGTCGAACACAAACCACTTGCACCTCCCATGGACCTTCAGAAAACTTGCCAGGAAGTCTCCATTTCCTTAGTTTTAGTATTCAGCTTGAAAAACATCCATAGTCTAGCAAAGATAAGAGGCAGAAAAGAGGGACCAGAGTAAGTGGGGGTCAGAGGGACTAGGAGACAACATGTGTCTCCTTTAGCAGCTCTCCATATGGAAAAACTGAAAGGGCAGATATCAAAATGCAAAGTCCTGCTGTACAGGGTCAGAAGCAATGATTGCTGAAAACTCTGAGAAGAGAAACCTTACTGATCTAACAACCCAACCAAGAACCATTTATAAGTGGTTAACTGATCGCTATAGGTCCTGAATGCTGCAAGCAGTTTGTAATTGACTACTAACTTAAAGATTGGATGTTCAAACTCACCATGTGACACTTTAGAGAAAAAAAAAAAAAAAACCTGTCGATCTGTTTCCATAAGATTATCATCAAGAAAATCCTATAGAGTATTTATACTTTATAACACAGGGTTACTATGAGTTGGAATCAATTCAATGACAACAGGTATGTTGTTTTGTTTTCTTTTCTTTTAATTGGCACATAGTAAAGCAGAGTGGTCTGCCTCAAACTCAGCACTCCTAACTCCTTATCCAGGTTGCTGTTGCTGGAGTATCACAGGCTCTTGAGACAAAAACAACAACAACAAAAAACAAAACACAGATTTGGAGACCTGTCACAGGCACAGCTTTGCTCTGTAACAAGACCCTCTGACGTCTAGCAGGGCTCCAGGTAGACCCTCTACTGTCCCATCTTCTGCTATCTGAACCCCTCCCTGCTTTAGTTCCCTATGAGCAAACAACTGAAAATTGGGTTAAATCATCACCGATATGATGTGCATCAAGAAAACAAATTAAGTGTAACATTTGTGTGATGACAGGTGACCTTTCCATGATTAAAAGGCATGGCTGTGCAATGAGCCAGCTTAAATATGTTTAATTTAATGGAGCAATCTTTGATGCCGGGAGAAGTTTCTGGAGAAACCCATCTTGGCAAAACTAGAGAAAAATGGTGCACCATAGCCTACCCACAGATCCCTGCCATCTGCTGGTTTGAAGGAGAACTGCTGACCAAGAAGAGGCAGAAGACTCAGGCTAGATTCTGCACCAGAGAAATCCAACTCTCTTCTACTGGTTATTTACCCAAGACAAGATCAATTCATAAACAGCAACTGATTGGAATGAGGAGGGGCAGGAGTCTTAGCTCAGTTACCTTGAGCTAATCATGAAATTGTGTGGGCTATCCCCATCCTCAGAGCTCCAGAGGCAAGGCCAACAAAGATGGAGAATGATAATAGTACCTGATATCTGAAAAGCTTCCCCAATCTATCTAGGTGTGCAAAGCACTTTGTGGACAATCATGTTCATCTTCACCAATGTCCCAAGAGGTGGGGGGAGTCTTGGACTTCAGTTTGAGAAGAGAGTAAATGTATTTTGGGTCATTTCAAAGCGGTTGCTCCTGGCAGTGGAAACACTGGAGATAACTCACTTATTTATTTAAAGAAATTTGGGAGACAGATACCTAGTCAATTAGTTGGAAGAGATCCATATTTGTGCTCATTCCAAAAAGAGATGACCCAACAGAATGCAGAAATCATCTAACAATATCATTACTATCACAAGCAAGTAAAATTTTGCTAAAGATAATTCAAAAATAGCTGCACCAGTACATTGACAGG
>NW_006413545.1:0-857 GCF_000296735.1 Chrysochloris asiatica | reverse complement strand
AAAGGAGTAGAATGGAAGAGATGGAAGCCAGAACCAGCAAGCTGGAAGACAAATCTGTCAATATTGCTAAAATAGAAAAGCAAGCATAAAAAAGGATTAAAGATCTGAAGAGAGTCTAAGATTCATGCTGGATAACATGAAGAGGAATAACTTAAGAATTACTGGCATTCCAGAACAGGAAGAATCACAGTGGTCCATAGAAGAGATAGTTGAAGAGCTTCTGGAAGAAAATTTTCCCAACATCTTGAAGGATGAGAAGGTAAACATTCAAAAAGCTGAACACCAGGAAGGATAGACCCCAAAAGAAAATCACCAAGACATATCGTAACCAAGATCTCCAAAATCAAAGATAAGGAGAGAATCCTAAAAGCAGCCAAGGAAAAGTGAAGTGTTGCCTACAAAGTCAAGCAAATCAGATAAAGCTCTGACTTCTCAGCAGAAACTATGCAGGCAAGAGGGCAATGGGGAGACATATATAAAACCCTTAAAGACAAAAACTGCTAACCAAGAATCATCTATCCAGCAAAACTGTCAATCAAATACGATGGTGCCATCAAAACATCCCAGGATAAACAGAAGCTAAGAGATTTTGTCAAAGCCAATCCAATGCTTCAAAATATCCTAAAGGGAGTGCTTTGGAATGAAAACCAGCAAGAATAGACAACAACCAGAGATTGACAGACATGGCAACACCACCTGAAATTCAGTCGACAGATAGCAGAGTTCAGAACAGAACAAAATTACAGTGGTGAACTCAGAGGACTAAAAGTTAAAGGATGGAAAAAAATATACCAAGCTAACAGCAATAAAAAAAATAAGCAGGAGTGGCAATACTAATCTCTGATAAAATAAACTTT
>NW_006413544.1:2389-6697 GCF_000296735.1 Chrysochloris asiatica | reverse complement strand
CAATACCTCTTGAAAGAAAGACCTGCAGGAAAAATAGAGGCAGATGGACTGTTACTACAAGAACAAACAAATCACTTCCCTAGAAAACATCAAGGCAAGTGGCCAGGTCCTCTCAATGCAAACCCCCTTCCAAGACTAAGACTCAGAGGAAATTCATGCTCTCATTGGTGAGCATACACATCACCGATGAGGGGAAGTGGGGTAAAAGCAGCAATGAAGCGGCAAGCTAAGCCCTGCAATGTTCAGTGGACTTCTATGGACCCAGTTGGGGACCTGGTTGGCAAGCAGTGTGAAGAGGCCTGGGGACTCTTGGGCCCAGAGTCTGTGGTGTGGCCACGGAGGTCTCTAGAGGAGAGTAGAGCTACTGGCTGACGGGAAGAGAGGACATATACACAGGCGTGCCCAAACTTGCAGATGATACCCACGTGACCTGGACCGGATGACTGGATGATCGGAGCTCAACCAGGAGAGGAAAGAAGAGGGAGAGAGAGAGAAATAAAAAAAGAGTGAGCTGATAAGGTCTGATGAACTTGACCTAAACTTATGGAGCAGAGACTCAAAAGAGGGAACAAATCCTCACAGCAAGAAACATTCACACACCCACACCCACACACACACAGAGTGGACGGAGAAGGGCAACTTGGACAATGGATACTTATATGGGGTTGGAGGGACTACAAAGGCCAGAAATGACTGGCTTACAAGCTTTCAAGAGGGAACCTGGTGCTAGGGAGCATTGCGGAAGGCAGAATATCCAGTAGGTACTATTCAATCTGTCTGGGCGGAGCTGATGTAAGGAGATACAGATTTGTAACTCGTGATACTGTAGTGAATAATGCTTATCAGGACAGATTATGAGGGTTGGAAATGCAAAGGTGGAAGTTTTGTAACAAGGAAGGGAGTGATTAATTCTCCAGGATAGGAGTGGAGTCCTCTGGGACCATCAACAGAGAAGATCCAAGAGTGGGACCCTACCCAGAGAAACAGAGATGCCTGAGATAGAGACAGAGATTATGATATGGAGTGATGAAGCGACTGGTGACCTTGGACCCAGAGAGGGAAAGGGACTGTGGGATGAAAACCAGGGGGAGGAGGGAGAAGTGTAGGGGGCGGGTTTCTTGGATATACCCTTTGGGTGGTTGATGATGCATGGAGGAGATTGTAATCATGGCAATGAAATGATATACGATAGGATGAATGTAAAACTAATGTTCTCCCATGTAAACTATCACATAATTCACAATAAAACACTTAAAAAGTAAAGAAAAAAAAAACAAATAAGGAAATACTGAATCGTTTAAAATCAGGAAAAGTATGTGTCAAGACTCTATCCTTTCAGCATACTTATTCAGTCTTGGAACGTAGGTTATATGTAGAAGAATGTGTCACCAGGTTTGGAGGAAGACTCATTTGCAACCTGTGATATATAGATGATACAACCTTGCTTGCTGGAAATGAAGGGGATTTGAAATATTGATGAAGATCAAAGACTACAACCTTCAGTATGGATTGCTCCTCAATGTAAATAAAGGAAAAGATCTTTATATCATGAGCAATACATAGCATCAGGATAAACAGAGAAAAGATTGAAATTCTCAAAGACTTTACTTTGCATGTATCCACAGTTAATGTTCTTGGAAGCAATAGTAAAGAAATCAATGCATTGCATTAGGCAAATCTGCAAAGTACTTCTTGAAAGTGTTAAAGATGCCACTTTGAGGAATAAAGTGCATCTGACCAAAGGAATGGTATTTTCAATTGCCTCATATGCATGTGAAACGTGGATAGTGAATAAGGAAGACCCAAGAGGGAATTGTTGCATTTGATGAAGAATTTGGTGAAGAATATCAAAAGTGTTATGGACTTCCAGAAGAACTAACCAATCTGTGTTAAAATAAGTATAGCCAGAATACTCTTTAGAAGCAAGGATGAAGAGACTTTCTCCCTTGTATTTTGGATATGCTGTCATGATGGAGCAGTCCCTGGAGAAGTACGTCATGGTTGATAAAGTGGAGCATCAATGAAAAAGAGGAAGACCTTCAACAAGATTTATTGACACATTGGCAGCAACAGTGGTTTCAAGCATGAAAATCATGAGAATGTTGCAGGCCAGGTATAAGTGAGGCTCCAACTCAATGACACCTAAAAAAAAAAAACCAAAGTGGGATAGTAACCTTGAAAAGAAAAAAAAAAAATTTTTAAGAAACACATAAACATCACTTGTAATAGAGTGTGTATTTTAAAAAGAAAAAAATAAACAGAGGGATTGATGCTATTTCAGGTTTCTATTATCTGGGTCAATAGGAAATGAAGCAATTATTCACAGAGTAAATATGTTGTTGGCAAGAAAAATATCCAGGGAAATGTTTAGTTTTGAAAAGCAAAGAGGTACATTGTCTTCTGACACAGGAGGAAGAGGAAATGCATAAAAATAAAATAACTAATGTGTGGGGAGGCTAGAGAATTTCATATGGATGAGTCCTTTATTTTCAGTGCTTGATAGTTAAAGGTCATTTGCTAGGTGTGAGGGAAATGTTAGAATATTACAACCTTCAGGAGAGTTGAAATGATTTCACTTGTTGAAAACTGGCTAAAAAAGTTGACTGTAAAAGATAGACCAAATGAGTTCAGATTTAATGAACCCATTGTGAAGCCTGTCAGTTTGCTTATATTTTCTTAATAGTTAATCCTGGGAGTAAGTTAAAGTAAATTAATAGTAGGTTTTATTAAGGAATTGACAAAAAGGATCTGGTAGATTGGCATAACAAGACACTGGAGATGAAAATTCCAATTATGGTAGGTTTATTTGGAATGCTCATTGTCATGAAAATATGTTTCAACTTGACTAGGTCATTATTTCTGTTATTATGTGATTATCCTACACTTGGATGTATTGTAAATCCTTACCTCTGTGGTTAATAAGCCAAAATGTCAAACAGGATTGGATTTTGAGACAGAATTAGGGTTGGATGCATCATGCTTACTTAAGTCACTACCTTTAATGTAGTGGGAAGTTTCCTTGTGGTGTGACATGCATCACCTTTTATCTAAAATAGCTAAAAGTAGAGAGTAGGAATCAAAGATAGAGATCTCAGTACCACCAAGTAAGGCTAGACAGGAGTGGAGTGTATCTTTGGATCCAGGGTCCCTGTGTTGAGAGCAACCTAGACCCAGGGGAAGATTGATGCTAACACACACAGAAGTCTCTAAGGAACCATAGATATTTAAAGGAGACAAGGACCTTCCCTTAGATCCAACAGAAAACAAAAGCCTTCTCCTGTTGATGGTGCCCAGAATTCAGTATTCTAGACTCCTAAACTATGAGATAATATATTTCTGTTTGTTAAAGCCATCTACTTATGATATTTTTTATAGCAGCATTAGATAACTAAGACAGTATTTGGTACTAGATAAGTAGGGTGCTGCTTTAACATATATTGAAAATGTGTAATGATTTTGGAAATAAGTAATGAGTAGAGGCTGGAATCTTTCAATAACGAAAGTCAAGGCTTGAATTTGTTCTTTAGTTCCCCCAGATTGAGAAATGCTGACCGTGTTCTTCCCTTTTGGTTTTCTAGTTCCAAATCTTTGCATATTTTATTACAGTACTTGGTTTTATCTTCTCGTGCTGATCTTTGAAATTTTCTGTTCAGCTCTTGGACCTCTGCAATTCTTCTATTTGCTTTACCTTCTCTACGTTGGAGAGCAAGTTTCAGAGTCTCCTCTGACATCATCCATTTTGACCTTTTCCTTCTTTCTTGTCTTTTTTTTGGGGGAGGGGGGAATGATCACACTTTATTCTTTTTTTATGTTTTTATTGTGAATTGAGTGAAAGTTTACAGGGCAGATCATCAGTTTTACATTCAACAAATCATATACTTTGTCTCATTACAATGGTTATAATTCCCTCCATGTACCATCAGTTACCAGTATTTCTCTCTATTCATTTTAACTTTTTTTCTTTTTTTTTAAACATTCAGGCATATATAATAATTCAAACCACCAAAGGGCACATTCTGCAAGTCTGATATGGCATCTTTTTGTAAACAATCCAGGCATGTTTGTTTCACATTTCTATAGTCCACTTGATAAAGCTTATTGTGTTTTCAAAATTTTCTTGTTCTTTATTTTGTATATATTATCTATCAGGTTCTAAGGAAGGCGTGTTTGAACACTCAGCTATGATAGTAAACTTAGCACCTTCTAATTTTATCAATTTTTAATTTTGTTATTGTATGATAGTTTACATGGGGGAACATTAGCTTTACACTCATTCTATCATACATCGTTTCTTTGCCATAGTTACCA
>NW_006413544.1:0-1891 GCF_000296735.1 Chrysochloris asiatica | reverse complement strand
GGACTTACAAGCTTTCTATGGTGGTATTTCTGGCTATTCCTCCCTCTACTCTCCCGTGACTGTTTTATAATATAATGCATGGAAAACCAAGGTTCAAGACTCAGCCAAGCATCTCAGCATTATTGCCCCCCTTTCCCCATTCCAACCATGTCCCAGTCTCTGTATCCCAGAGTGAAAGGTAAAAAAACAAACCCCGCACTGCTCATCAACCACATCTCACTCCAAATGGCCCATCTAAAGACTTTTATTCAGGGTGAGGAAGGTAACCTCTGCTGGAGAGAGAAGGCAGGAGGCAGAAGGGAGGAGAGGAAGAAGAGAGAGTCAACGGAAGGGAGGGGACTTATATAGGTTCAACAGGAAGGGACTGGTCATTTCTGGGGTGATTTAGCTCTGGCCTATCAGAAGCCATGTTGCCCTTTAAACTACGCGCCTTGTAGCTTAGGGCAGGGAAACAGACAAAATGGAGTTGGAGGGAGGGGAGAGGGAAGAACCAGAAGGTATTGTAACATTGTAACACAGAGCCCTGTTGTTCCAAGGCTGTGCCTACATCATTTATTACCTCTGTCCCATTTAGCTCATTCCTACCTGTCTGTTCTCCCATCTGCTTTGTTCCTCCATTCCCCTCTCCCTACTTGTATATTGCCCCCCTCCCCAACACCCAAGCTATCCCGTGTCTATTCCCTGTCCTGTGCTCCACCTTCCCCTCCCGTCCTTAAGCCCACCCCTATGCCCTAGCATCCAGTTAAGCATCCACTTTAGTGGAATAGTATGGGTTCTTTTTCTTGGTCTTTTATAATAGTGGTCCTATGTAGTATTTTTCCTTTTGTGATTGACTAATTTCACTCAACATAATGTTCTTAAGGCTCATCCATGTTAGGAAGTGGCATGCAGCTTCCTTGTTATTTATCACTGTAGCATAGTACTCCATTGTGTGTATGTACCACAGTTTGTTTATCCATTCTTCAGTTGATGGGCATTTTGGCTATCTCCATCTTTTTGCTATTGTAAATAGTGCAGCTATGAACATTGGAGTGCATATATCTTCCAGTGTTGTGACTTGCCGGGAGCCAGCCCCAGCAAATTTATTTCAGGTTTTTTTTTTTTTTTTTTTTTCTGAAGACGTATGCGTCGTTGGCGAAGGATGAGTCTTAATTCAAATTCTTCTTATTACATGCTTTATTCTTCTCATTTCTACGCTACTCTACTACTCTACTTCTCTCATTCTTTACTGTCCTGCTCATTTTTTACCCTCCTGCTCATTCTGTTCTCTCCTGCTCTCCTGCTCATCTCTTCTGCTTCTTTACTAGCTTCCCCTCCTTCCATTCCTTTACTGTCTCTTTCTCTACATTACTCTTACTCTTTTTCCTTCTACACTACTACTCCTAATTATCTACAATACTTCTTTCTCTACTCCACTCCCCTGCTCCTTCTCTACATTACTCACTCTATCCTCCCTCCATTCTTTTCTCATCTCCTCTCCACCTCATATTCCTTCTTCTCCCCCTTCCTCTCTCTACTTACTCATATTCCTTCTTCCTTCTTTCTCCCTTTTCTCTCTACTTCCTCTCTCTACTTACCTCTACTTTTTCCTTCTGCCTTATTCTATCTTACAACCCCCTTATATACCTTTACCAAAAAACATTGCTTTCATAGTAATCAGTGACATCAAAATACAATCAAGTCTGGGGCACATTCTTCATGATTTACAACAGGGATGGGAAGTTACAGCAAAGAGACTATCTCAAGACATAGGAGACATTCTGGTGCCTTGAAACCTTTTAGTTAAACATTTGTTCCTACATAAATCTATTCTTTTCTCTGAGAAGCAAGTTAACCTTTACATGTTTCTTGACCTTTGTTAGTCAAATCTTAAGTCATCAAGCCTAATTGT
>NW_006413543.1:6321-6793 GCF_000296735.1 Chrysochloris asiatica | reverse complement strand
CACATGGTTTACTATGCCGGGAATGACAAATTGAAGAGAAATGGTGTTCCATTCATTGTCAAAAAGAACATATCCAGATCAGTCAAGAGGTACAATGCTGTCTGTGATAGGATAATATCCATGTGCCTACACAGAAGCCCACTAAATACCACTATTCTTTAGATTTATGCACCAACCACTAAAGCCAGTGAGGATGAAATACAAGAATTCTACCAACTTCTTCAATTTGAAATCGATCAAACATGCAATCAAGATGTATTGCTCATTACTGGTGATTGGAATGCAAAGGTTGGGAACAAACAGGAAGGATCAGTAGTTGGAAAATATGGCCTTGGTGATAGAAATGATGCTGGAGAAGACATGATAGAATTTTGCAAAATCAATGCTTTGTTCATTTCAAATACCTTCTTTAGACAACATAAGAGATGCCTATACACATGGAACTCAACAGATGGAATACATAGAAATCAAA
>NW_006413543.1:2780-4419 GCF_000296735.1 Chrysochloris asiatica | reverse complement strand
GTTTTGGAAGAAGTGCAGCCAGAGTGCTCCTTGGCAACCAAGATGGCCAAACTTCATTTCTCATACTTCGGATATATTGTCCTAAGGGACCAGTCGCTGGAGAAGGATATCATATTTGTTAAGGTGGAAGGTCAGAGAAAAAGAGGAAGACCCCCAGCGTGATGGATTGGCCAAGTGGCAGCATTGATGGACTCAAGCGTGGCAACAGTAGTGAGGTTGGCCCAGGATGAGGCAGTTTTTCATTCTGCTGTGCATAAGGTTGCTATGAGTTGGTACCAACTCGATGGCACCTAACAACAACAGTGGTCCACTGAAGAAAGACCTGGTGATCTGCTTCCATATAGGTGACAGTCAAGAAAGTCCCATGGAGTTCAGTTCTATTGTGTAACATGGAGTTGCTATGCATCAGAATTGACTTGATGACACTCAACAATAACAAAGCCACTGTGTTTAGTGGATTTTGACAAGCAGAGTATTGTGGCCATAGATAATTGTTCTACGCATTACATAATGGTAGATCTTTGCCAAAGAAATGAATGTCTAATTGAGTTCTACATGTAAAAGTATCACAGTGAAATGTTAGTGTGTGTTGGAAAAGATCCCCCAGGGAATACAGCTCTATGTACTTGGGATTTATACTAACTTGGAAAAGAACTCAGACTCTTCCACTTACTACCTGCACGATTGTGAAAAGTTGACTTTCTGTACCTTTTATCCTCCATCTGTGAAATGGGTGCAATAACACTACTACTTCATCATAAGGTTGTCATAAATACTGAGATAATACATGTAAAAGATGTAGGAAAATCCCGAACTGTAGTAGCAAATTCAATAAACATAACTTTTTGAAACTACAGGTTGTTCCTGGTGTTCTTTGGTTGATGGGTTGTAGTAGTCCCTATTTATGAAAATTCCCAAGGTTTTTGAGATGTTAAAAAATAGCACCAGATGCCAGTATCGCCAGTTACTGAGTAGATTCTGGCTCATGGCAACCTCATGTGTTTCATAGTAGAACTGTGCTCCATTGGGACATCGTTGGATGCTTTTATGAAATATATCTTCAAGCCATTCCTCTGACCACATGACATATCAGGGGTTATGGAATGAATCATTTCCAGGCAGATGGAGGCGGGTATTCACACTTTAAAATTTGCAAATGTATGTGATTGTGATATGCTGGAGGACATACTTGGTTCACAGTGGAGCATAAAAGGCGAGCTTTGCATCCTGGGACTCAGCTGTACCTAGGAAAACATGAAGAAGGTTCTGTCAGCCACCATGAGGTTGACTGACCCACCATGACTGTTAGCCAACACACCTTGACTGTTGAACAACACACCAGGGATGTTGGCTGAACTACCATACTGTTGGGTGAACCTCCAGCCAACCATGGCTGTTGGCTAGCTCACCATACTGTTGGCCTACACATCATGGTTGTTGGCTGACCACCCAATTCTTCAGAGTGAGAACCCAAATACAAATCACAGTCTTGAATCTGATGGACCTCAGGAATTCTGATATGGTGGGATCAAGCACTCAGAATTCCCAGGAAGAATAGAAGCTCAGAGAGACCAATGGAAGCATTGTCTATTTTGGAGCAAGAAGGAACCTTTCTTGTTCCAGAGAAAAGGAAAAGTAA
>NW_006413543.1:0-1614 GCF_000296735.1 Chrysochloris asiatica | reverse complement strand
GAAGAGGACTTAAAACATTTACTGATGAAGATCAAAGAGCACAGCCTTTGGTATGGATTGCATCTCAATGTAAATAAAACAAAAATCCTCACCACTGGACCAATAAACAACATTCTTATCAATGGGGAAAAGATTAAGTTGTCAAGGATTTCGTTTTTCTTGGATCACCCATCAACACTCATGAAAGCAGCAGTCAAGAAATCAAACAGAGGACAGGTTCTGTGGGTGAAGGACTGAAAACCCAGCGAAGCTGCTTTCACGGGACAGCCCCAGAACTCTGGATCAAGCATAAGGTCAGGGCATCAGTTTCCCACACCCACCAGTGGAAAAATCATGGTATAAAGGAAAACATTGTGATTTAGGAATCAATCCAGACATGGGACTCCCTCTGCAGTCACCCTGCCCAAGCTGAGTTCAGAGGGTGGGGCCACAGCCCGACTGGCACAGTAAACTGGCAATAAAACTCTGCACAGGGACATTTGCAAAAGGAGGTGTGGGGGATTCTACACAGTTCTTCCTCCTCTTCTCTGTCGTGCCTTTGCTGTCCAGCCCAGACACATTCAGGCAGGTGGGTGCACCCCCCCAAAAGAGTCCAGCATTGAGCCCACAGCTTTCCCATGGCACAGAAAGGGAGACCCCCATTGGTCCCACAGCCAGATTCTTTGGCGGCTGCTTAAGACGTCTGACTCTGGGTCCCAGCCCTAAAGTTACAATCTGTAAAACCCCAACATAAAAGGACACAACTAGGGAGGGTGAAGCCACAGCCAAGTGGAGGCAGTGACCGAGCGCTAGAAGCTGCCGGAGCTGCACATCTGGAGGGAGAGGTGTGACCAATTTTTCATCTTTTACTTTTCATTTTTCATGTATCTTTCCTCTTCACTCCAATCACGCCCTCATTCCCCAGCCCAGACGCCTTCAGGTGGGCGGGAACACTCCCCCAAAAAAGGTCCAGCATTGCATCTACAGTTTTCCAACAGCACAGAGAGGAAACCCGCAGGCTGCTTCTTATGGCATCTGACTCTGGGACCCAGTCCCAAAAGGGATAAAAGGACTTTTTATCACTGCCTGCACAGCAAAGGCCAGGGAAAATCACAATTTTTTTTTGTTTTTGATTGGTGGTTTCTGTCTCCGCTTTTATATTGTTTCTGTCTTTGAGCCTTTTGGCCTCACTCTTTTCCCAGGGGTTGGAGCTTTCTCCCCCTATCTTACCCAAGAAGGCACAGCAACTGTGCTCATATAGCCAAGTTACAAGCATACCCTGTAATATCCCACCATCTGGACAAGAGCCAAAACCAGCTGCTAGGCATTACACGTGAAAAGGAAACTCTATCTTCAGATCATAGCCACCCAGAAACACTTAGTAAGCTTAACAACAAAGCAACATACATCCATTTAAGCATTATAACCCCACATAACTGCTGAAATATCCAATAAATCACAATTAAGATCTCAACACAGGTCCAAAACCAGAAAAAAGTAACTGAGACAAGTGAGCTGGAAGCAGACACAGACTTTCCAGTAGATGAGTAGGTTCTGGATCTGCCTGAGAAGGAATTCAGAAGAATGATTTGGAAACAAATTCAAATGCTCCAAAAAGGGGTGGAGGAAAATAAG
>NW_006413542.1:5949-6689 GCF_000296735.1 Chrysochloris asiatica | reverse complement strand
CTCCTATATATATATTTATACTCCATGGGAGAAAGATGTGGCATTCTGCTTCATAAAAATATTCAGCTTCAGAAACCATATACCAGTTCACAATGACGCACAACCATCTTAAAAGCACAAAATCACCTTCAAAACATATGTGTATATCTGTGTCTGTATACATGTATGTATATATGCATGTGTATAATTACATTCACATATCCCAAACTCAACGAGTCCTAGTAGTGTGGTGGGTTACAAATTTATAAGGTGGACAGTTTGAACCTACCATACAGTCCCTGGGTGTAACTAGAGTAGAGATGAAACTCTCTACTCTAGTAAAAAATGTACAGCCTCAGAAACTATAGAGGGATACTGTGAATCAAAACTAACTCAAAGTACTCAGCCATCACTACCACAACCTCAACACACTCTACTCTGTAACATAGTAAGCGTTCCACAAATATGTATATATACATTGCATCAAATTTTTTTCTTGAGAATTGCAAATATTTTTTAAAGCATGCAAATGTGTTCCTTCGATGATATGAGGGCACCACACGGGTGTCACATGTCACATTAGTGCAGTAAAATATGCAATCATCTATGCAAATAAGTTTCAGCAACTTCAGGTTATTGATTTAAACTTAGCCCCTAACTTTTGTCATTAATATTTTGTGAAGTCAAATGCAAAAATTGTAATTATGTTATATGATTAATTATGGGAACTTTTGTCTCTCTTTCACTTACCTCAATATTAG
>NW_006413542.1:3436-3893 GCF_000296735.1 Chrysochloris asiatica | reverse complement strand
CCTTGGACTTCCTCCTTCAGTATTATTGGCTCTTGATCGTATGCTACCTCTTGAAACCATTGAACATTAACCATTTCCTTTTGGTACAGTGACTCTGCATATTCCTTCCATCTTCTCTTGATGTTTATTGCATCATTCAATAATTTGCCTAGAGAATCTTTCAATAATGAAAATTGAAGCCTGAATTTTTTTCTTCAGTTACGCCAGCTGAGAGGTTATTCCTTTTAGTTTTATGATTCCAGACCTCTGAACATTTACTTGCAATATTTGCCTTAATTTCTCAAGCTGATCTTTGAAATTTTCTGTTCAGCTCTTGGAACTCTTCATTTCTTCCATTTGCTTTAGTATCTCTACGCTGCAGAGCAAGTTTCAGTGTCTCTTCTGACATCCGTTTTGACCTTTTCCTTCTTTCTTGTCTTCTCAATGACTTTTTGCTCTCTTCATGTATGATGTTCTT
>NW_006413542.1:0-556 GCF_000296735.1 Chrysochloris asiatica | reverse complement strand
GTAGTGAGGTTGGCCCAGGATCGGACATTGTTTCGTTCTGCTGTGCATGGGGTCGCTATGAGTCGGTTCCGACTCGATGGCACCTAACAACAACAGCAGTGGTTGTGCTAACTTCTCTCTCCTTCTGTTTTTTGTAAGATAAACGATAGTGTCAGTCATACTGCTAAGGAAATTTCCTTTTAATTAAATGGCTGTTCATAGCAGATTCAATCAGACATTTAATTACATCATATTAGATCTCATACCAAAGGACATCTAATATAATGTTGTTGTTAAGTGCACTTGAGTCAGTTCTGACTCATAACAGCCCTGTACAGGGTTTCCAAGGAGTGACTGCTAGACCTTAATTTTTTTTTCCTCGAGTTTGTTTAGCTTGAGAAATGCTGCACATGTTATTTCCTTTTGGTTTTCTGACCCCAGCTCTTTGCACATGCCAGTGTGATACTTCATTTTGTTTTCTCCAGCTACCCTTTGAAAAATTTTTTGTCAGATCTTTTTCTTCTTTATTTCAGAATAAAATAATTAAAATTGAAAAACTAAAGACCTGGTTTACTGG
>NW_006413541.1:6212-6725 GCF_000296735.1 Chrysochloris asiatica | reverse complement strand
ACTCGATGGCACCTGACAACAACAACAACAATACTTGAGGTTGAAGCATAGTGGTTACAAATTGTGCTGGTAACCTCATGGTTGGCAGTTCAAAATTACCAACTGTTCCACAGGACAAAGACAAGGCTTTCTGCTCCCAAAAAGAATTGCAGCCATGGAAACCCTGGGCAGGGTCACTATGAGTCAGAGGTGACTCAATGGTACTTAACAATAACAACAACATACTTGAGGCTGTCTCCTCCCATAAAGAATTACAGTCTAAGAAATGCTAAGAGGCAGTTCTACCCTGTCCTGTGGGGTCATTATGAAGTTCAATTGACTTAATATAGTAGGTTTAGTTTGGTTTATTCCCAGCAGGAAGAATTGGAAAATACTGCCTCTTCTGGTCACTAAAGCAATACTTCTCAGCCACTGGTGAAACTTTGAAGAAACTATTGATGTGGGATGTCTGGAATACTGGCTTTGCTTTTTGTGATTTTATTTTATTTTTCCTGAATCCAAGTTATGCTGCTG
>NW_006413541.1:2488-3767 GCF_000296735.1 Chrysochloris asiatica | reverse complement strand
ATAGTGACCTCAGGCATGACATAATGAAACACTGTCTGAACCTGGGTCAACCTCACTATTGTTGCCATGCTTTAGTTCATTAATGCTGCCACTTTACCAGTCCATCTCGTTGGGGGTATTCTTCTTTTTCACTCACCCTCCACCTTACCAAACATGATATCCTTCTCCAGTGACTGGTCCCTCCTGACAATATGTCTGAAGTAGGTGACACAAAGTTTGGACATCCTGGCCTCCAATGAGCACTCTGGCTGCACTTCTTCCAACACAAATCTGTTGGATCTTTGAGCAGCCCTAGGCACTTTCAATATCCCCTTCCAACACCATAACTCAAAAGCATAAATTCTTCTACGGTCTTCCTTATTCACTGTTTGTAGGAACACAAACAGCACTGGACACAATATCAAAGTGACCTGAGGGAGCTCTGTCAGCCCTCAGGGTTGAATGTTGTGGATACTGCAAGCACAAGACACCTCTAGAAGGACTCTGAACTGCTTTACCCTTGGGGAATAGGTGTGCTTCAGGTCACATGGTCAATAAGGTATAGGACACAGAGATTTTTCATGGAGGAGGGGGATTTTGGCAGCAGGACCACTACTTCCTGCATGCTGGCAAAACTTCTGTATGTGTCTACGAATGCATTGATATGTATCAGGTCCCCCTTCAGGTAGGCATCTGTTAGGCTCTCCACAAATCTACCAGAGTCCCTGCTTTGATGGTTCTATCTATGGACAGCTCATCAATTTCTTGCTTCAATCCACAAGTACACTAACATTTACAGAGGAGAGGCCTACTGTCACAGACAACCCCATGACACCCCAGGAAATCAGAGGGAAAACCATGGGAAGGAAGAATGCCAGTCAGACCATTTTGGGTCCCATTGTGGGGACAGCATGCCACACGCTTACACAGAGTGTGTACCAGCACTTTCTGGGTCTTTTCTTTGGGGTGAGGAAATAAATGAGCCCATACTCAGAGATATCTTCCTCCGAGATTTGCAGAGACAGTGAGGGGGGTCAGTCAAGGAGGAATCAAGACCCTGAGAACAACGTCCTTGCTCTCAACTGGGCTTCAGAGCATTCACAAGTTTGAGTTCTTCACCAGGTGGCTGGTGGACTCATTTGGTGTAACACCCTATAGCCCAGACCATGTCTACAGAACACAGGCAGAAATAGCATCCTCAGAGTGTGGTAGTGGGAGCTGGAAATAGCCAGGTCAGTACAGGTTCACCAGGGTTCCTACAGGGCCAGAGGCTAGGACAATGGCTGACTGTCTGACTCAA
>NW_006413541.1:0-576 GCF_000296735.1 Chrysochloris asiatica | reverse complement strand
ATATGACATCACTTCCTTGGCGATGCAATATACAGAACTTGGAACCCTGGTCACCAGGCAGAGAAAACAGCCAGTAAAGTTCAATTTAGTGGCTGACTCTCTAACAGAAAACATGTTTTCTTTTTGTTCATTTGTATCTGATGATAAAAAACTTAAAAAGTCTTCCTTTCTTAGGAGGATTACAGGTAGCCTGAGCGTCCACCATCGACGACGCTGGCCTTTGACCTACATAAGCAAAAAGTAACAAAGAGTGGCCCAGAACAGGAAGCAAGACCACTCAGTGAACCCACCTGGGCAGCCCCACACCCCTCTTCCTGTCACAGCACAACCAAGCACTGGTAGCTCTTGTCTTATGGGGTTCCTGGGAATTAGGACACGGAGGAATATGGATAGAACTGGTGAGGCAGAAAGCTGTTGTATGAGACACTGTGCATTTGGCATCAGGGAAGCAGGGCTCACATGATCTGGGTCACGTGGGAAAAGCAAGGCGATGATGAGGTTAATGACAATGAGGTTACTGTTGCTGCTTCAGGACAGACCATCTCTCAGGGCACCCTGTCCCCATCTCCTTGTCCC
>NW_006413540.1:4593-5066 GCF_000296735.1 Chrysochloris asiatica | reverse complement strand
CTAGACCTACCCTTAAGCCATAGCCCTAAATCCTTAACCCTAGCCCTAAATCCCTAAAATCCCTAACTCTAGGCCTAGGCATAAAGCCCAAAGAACCCTAGCCCAAAACCTAACAGCAATGGCCCTAGCCCTAAAGCCGTTGACCTAATGCCCTAGTCCTAGAACTAGCCCTAAAGTCCTAGCCCTGTCCCTAAAGCCCTAAAAGCACTAGCTCTAACCCTACCCTAAAGCAATAACAACCATAGACCTAGCCCTAAAGCCCTAACAGGCTATTCCTATCCCTATCACTAAAGTCCTAACAGCTGTAGCCCTAACCCTAGCCCAAAAGCAATAACAGCTCTAGCCCTAGCCCTAAAGCCCTAAAAGCTCTAGCATTAGCCCTATCCCTAAAGCCATAATATCCCTAGCCCTAGCCCTAGACCGAAGCCTAGCCCTAAGTCCATAAAGCCCTTATCCTAATGCCCTTGCCCTAG
>NW_006413540.1:1612-2838 GCF_000296735.1 Chrysochloris asiatica | reverse complement strand
CCCTAGCCCTAAAACCCTAACAGCCCTAGACCTAGCCTTGAAGCCCTAACAGATCTAGACCTAGACCACCCCTAACGCCCTAACAGCCCTAGCCCAAGCCCCTAGCCCAAAAGCCCTAACAGCACTGGCCCTAACCCTAAAGCCCTAACCTCCCTAGCCCTAGCTCTAGCCCTAAAGCCCATTCCCTATTGCCCTATCCCTAGCCAAAATGTAGCCCTAAAGTTCTAGCCCTGGCCTTAGCCCTAAAGCCGTAACAGCCGTTGCCCTAGACTTGCCCTAAAGGCCTAACAGCCCTGGCCCTAGCCTGAAAGCCCTTATCCTAATGCCCTTGCCCTAGACCTAGCCCTAAAGCCCAAACTGCCATAGCCCTAGCCCTAAAGCCATTTCCCTAATGCCCTATCCCTAGCCCTAAACGTAGCACTAAAGTTCTAGTCCTGGCCTTAGCCCTAAAGCCGTAAGAGCCGTTGCTCTAGACTTAGCCCTAAAGCCCTAACAGCTCTAGCCCTAACCCTAGCCCTAAAGCCCTATAAGCCCTACTCCTAACCCTAGACCTAAAGACCTATCAGCACTACCCATAGCCCTAGCCCTAGCCCTAAAGCCCAAACAGCCCTAAGCCAAGGCTTAAAGCCCTATTAGCCCTAGCCCTAGCCCTAAATCTCTAACAGCCCTGGCCCTAGCCCTAAAGCCCTAACAGCCCTAGCCCAAGCCCTAGTCCTAAAGCCCTAACAGCCATAGCCCCAGCCCTCGCTCTAAAGCCCTAACATCCCAAGCCCTAGCCCTAGCCCTAGCACTAAAGCCCTAACAGCCCTAGATCAAGCCATAGCCCTAAAGCCCTAACAGCACTGGCCCTAGCCCTAAAGCCATTGACTTAATGCCCTAGCCCTAGACCTAGCCCTAAAGCCCTATCCCTGTCACTAAAGCCCTAAAAGCACTAGCTCTAACCCTAGCCCTAAAGCCTTAACAGCCTTATCCCTAGCCCTAAAGCCCTAACAGGCTAGCCCTACCCCTATCCCTAAATTCCTAATAGCTGTAGCCCTAGCCCTAGGCCTAAAGCACTAACAGCCCTAGACCTACCCTAAAGCACTAACAGCCTTAGACCTACCCTAAAGCCATAGCCCTAAATCCTTAGCCCTAACCCTAAATCCCTAAAATCCCTAGCTCTAGGCCTAGGCATAAAGCCCAAATAACCCTAACCTAAGCCCTAGCCCTAAAGCCCTATCAGCCCT
>NW_006413540.1:0-898 GCF_000296735.1 Chrysochloris asiatica | reverse complement strand
TAACAGCCCTAGATCAAGCCCTAGCCCTAAAGCCCTAACAGCACTGGCCCTAGCCCTAAAGCCATTGACTTAATGCCCTAGCCCTAGACCTAGCCATAAAGCCCTATCCCTGTCCCTAAAGCCCTAAAAGCACTAGCTCTAACCCTAGCCCTAAAGCCATAACAGCCCTATCCCTATCCCTATCCCTAAATTCCTAACAGCTGTAGCCCTAGCCCTAGGCCTAAAGCACTAACAGCCCTAGACCTACTCTAAAGCACTAACAGCCCTAGACCTACCCTAAAGCCATAGCCCTAAATCCTTAGCCCTAGCCCTAAATCCCTAAAATCCCTAGTTCTAGGCCTAGGCATAAAGCCCAAAGAACCGTAGCCCAAGCCCTAGCCCGAAAGCGCTATCAGCCCTGGACCTAGCCATAGCCATAATGGCCTAACAGCTTTAGCCCTAGCCCTAAAGTCCTTGCCCTAATGCCCTAGCCCTAGCCCTAGCCCTAATGTACCTGACCTAGCCCTAACACTAAAGCCCTTTCCCTAATGCCCTAGAAATAGCCCTAGCACTAAACGTAGCCCTAAAGTCCTATCCTGGCCTTAGCCCTAAAGCTTAACAGCCCTAGCCCTCGCCCTAGACCTAAAGCCATAACAGCTCTAGCCCAAAACCTAGTCCTAAAGCCCTATAAGCCATAGCCCTAACCCTAGCTCTAAAGCCCTATCAGTCCTAACGCTAGCCCTAAAGCCATAACAGGGTAGCCCTAGCGCTATCCTTAAAGCCCTAACAGCTGTAGCCGTAGCCCTAAAGCACTAACAGCCCTAGACCTAGCGCTAAAGCCCTAACAGCCCTAGCCCAAGCCCTAGCACTAAAGGCCTAACAGGCCTAGCCCTAAAGCCCTAACAGCCCTAACCCTAGC
>NW_006413539.1:0-6658 GCF_000296735.1 Chrysochloris asiatica | reverse complement strand
TTCAGTTTGAATTTGCATATCAATAATTGATGGTCTGTTCCACAGTCTGCCCCTGGCTTGTCTTCACTGATGAAATGGAGCTTTTCCATCTCCTTCCACAGATGTAGTCAATTTGATTTTTATGTGTTACATCTGGCGAGGTCCATGTGTATAGTTGTCTGTTAAGTCATTTAGTACTCACAATTACTATACAATATAGATATGATTTCCATATATATTATATAGATGAGGAACTGATTTAACCAACATTACTTAGTTAACAAGTGATGGAGTCAAGAGTCAAACATTGGCAGGTGTTGATCTGCCTTTAGTTACTGCAGTAGACTTCTCATCTTTTGACTTCATTCTATAGTTACAGATTATATTGCAAATATTTTAAAACATGCAAAGGCACTCATTTCTTTTCTCATAGAACTTTTCTGGTATTGGCTACTTTAAATAGGACAATATGGTTTACTATGCCAGGAACGTCAAGTTGAAGAGGAAAGGCACATTCATCATCAAAAAGAACATGTCAAAATTTTTCTTGAAGTGCAGTGCTGTTTGTGATAGGATAATACACATACGCTACTGCAAGGTTGGTGGTTCAAATCCACCAACAGCTACTCAGAAATTCAATACAGGGTCATTATGAGTTGGAACTGAATTAACAGCAACCACAACAACGAAGATCAGTTAATACCTCTATTATTCAAATTTATGCACCAACCACTAACACCATTACTGATGAAATTGAAAATTCTACCAACTTCCTCAGTCTGAAATTGACCAAACATTCAATTTAGATGCATTGATAATTACTGGTGACTAGAATGCAAAAGCTGGAAACAAAGAGGATCAGTAGTTAAAAAATATGTCCTTGGTTATGGAAACTGCACTGGGGAATCACATGATAGAATTTTGTCAGACCAATGACTTATTCATTGCAAATACATTTTTTCAACAACATAAAAGTCAACTGGACCTCACCAGATGGAATACACAGGAATCAACTATTATAATAAATTATTACATCTGTGGGAAGACAGTAGAAAAGTTCAATATCAATATCCAAGGTCAAGGGCTGCCCATGGAACAGATCATCAATTGCTCATATGCAAGTTCAGGCTGAAACTGAAGAAAAACAACAACAACAAGTCCACGAGAGCTAAAATATGACCTTGAATATATCCTACTTGAATTTAGAGTCCATCTTAAGAACAGATATGATGAATGAGACAGTAATGAATGAAGATCAGAATAGTTGTACGATGACATAAAGAATATCATACATAAAGAAACCAAAAGGTCATTAAAAATACAGGAAAGAAAGAAAAGACCAAAATGGATGTCAACAGAGACTCTGAAACTTGCTCTTGAGCATAGAGAAGCTAAAGCAAATAAGAAAGTAAAAGAGGGAAACAGAAAATTTCAAAGGCAGTTCCAGAAGACAAACTCAAGTACTGTAAATGAAATATGCAAAGACCTGGAGTTAGGAAACCAAACAGGAAGAACACTCAGTATTTCCCAAGCTGAAAGAACTGAAGGAAAAATTTAGGCCTTGACTTGAAATACAGAAGGACTCCATGGGCAAAATGCTGAATTATGCAGAAAGCATCAAAAGAAGATGGAAGGAATACACAGAGTTGCTGTACCAAAAAGGAATGGTCTAAGTTCAAGTGTTTCAAGGTGTAGCACATATGATCAAGAGCTAATGGTACTGAGGAAAGAAGTCTACGTGGCTATGAGGGCATTAGCGAAAAACAAGGCTCCAAGAATTGATGAAATACAAATTGTAATCTTTTAACAAATTGATATAACACTGGAGGTATTTACTCATCTAGCCAAGAAATTTAGCCAATCAGTTGGAAGAGATCCACATTTGTTCCCATTCCAAAACCTAATGGAATGTGGAAATCACTGAACAATATAATTAATATCACAAGCAAGTAAAATTTTGTTTAAGATAGTTAAAAAACGATTGCAACAGTACATTGACAAAGCACTACTAGAAATTCAAGCCAATCAGAAAAGGATGTGGTACAAGGGAGTCATTGCTGACATCAGACGGATCTTGAATGAAAGCAAAAAATACCAGAAAGATGTTTATTTTTGCTTTATTGACCATGCAAAGGCATTTGACTACGTAGATCATGATAAACCATGTATAACAATGCATGGATATTCCAGAACACTTAAGTGTGCTCATGAGGAACTCATATATAGACCAAGAGACAGTTAGTTGTTCAAACAGAACAAGGGGATGTTGAATGGTTTAAAATCAGGAAAGGTATGTGCCAGGGTTGTATCCTTTCACCATACTTATTCTATTAAGGAGCTCTGGTAGCGTAGTGGTTACGAATTGGGCTGTGAACTGCAAGGTCAGCAGTTCGAAACTATCAGCTGCTCCGTGGGAGAAAGATGAGGTTTTCTGCTCCCGTAAAGATTTACAGCCTTGGAAACCCTGTTTAGGGTCGCTATGGGTCAGAACCGACTCGATGGCACTTAACAACAACAACAACAAATACTATCTGTATGCTGGTCAAATAATCAGAGAAACTGGATAATCTGAAGAACGTGGCATCAGGATTGGAGGAAGACTCATTAACAATCTGCGATATGTAGATGATAAAACTTCACTTACTGGAAGCAAAGAGGCCTTAAAATACTTACTGATGAAGGTCACAGTATGGATTGT
Organism: Chrysochloris asiatica; assembly: GCF_000296735.1. Taxonomy (NCBI): domain Eukaryota; kingdom Metazoa; phylum Chordata; class Mammalia; order Afrosoricida; family Chrysochloridae; genus Chrysochloris; species Chrysochloris asiatica. The sequence continues at coordinate 3,981 of NW_006413539.1, read as the reverse complement.
ACCTCAATGTAAAGGAAACAAACATCCTCACAACTGAACCAATAAACAACATCATGATAAATGGAGGGAAAGACCACTTGGCTTGGATCCACAATCAACACTCATAGAAGCAGCAGTCAAGAAATCAAAGGACGTATTGCATTAGGCAAATCTGCTGTGAAAGACCTCTTTATTTATTTATTTATTTAAACTGTTTCTTGTGAATTGAGTGGTGTTTGAGAGACAAGATCATCAGCTTTACATTCAACAAATCATACACTTTATTTCATTTCAATGATTATAATCCCCTCCGTGCAACAACAGTTATCCTGTTTTTTTTCTCTCTGGTTCCTATTTGCATTGCACCCACCTTCCTGTTGTTTCTCAACTTTGAAAAGACCTCTTTAAAATGTTAAAGAACAAAGATATTACTTTGATGACTTATGTAGGACTGACCAAAGCCATGGTATTTTCAATCACCTCATATTCATATAAAAGTTGTACAAAATATAGAAGACTGGAGAAGAATTGATGCATTTGAATTATGGTGTTGGAGAAGAATATTAAAAGTATCATGGGCTGCTAGAAGAACAAAGAAATCTGTCTTGGAAGAAGTGCAGCCAGAATGCTCTTTAGAAGCCAGGATGGTGAGAATTGTCTCTCATACTTTGGACATGTTATCAGGAGGGACCAGTCCCTGGAGAAGGACTTCATGCTAGGTAAAGTGGAAGGTTGGTGAAAAAGAGGAAGATCCCTAATGAGATGGACTGACATAGTGGCAGCAGCAATGGGCTCAAGTATAACAATTGTGAGGATGGCGCAGGACTGGGCAGTGTTTTGTATTGTTGTGCATGGGGTTGCTATTAGTCAGAACTGACTTGTGGTGCCTAACAACAGTGACAACAACAACAGCAACAGAAGCAAAATGTCATGGTATGTCTCATTTCTTTTCACTGGGATAACATTTTACTTAGTCAGAAAGTACAGTAATGGTGAGAGTTTATTACTTTGAAAAACTGGTCAAGTATAATCTGGATATTATGTTTTAGAGGAACAATATTTTATAAAACATTTTAGAAAAAAATTTCACCCACATTGGTTAAGGCAAGAAAGATTTTGATGTTTAGAGGGACAGGTTTTGGTTATCTGGAAAATTCATTGATATATTTTTATTTGATTTGGATCTTCACAGGCTCAGTATATACTTCAGCAGAAAAAACAGAAAGGGGGCACATTGGGAACTTCTGACTGATAAGCATTTGGCACAGGTACGGCCTGAGCCAAACAGAAGCAACATGAAACATCGTCTTCCTATAGGCTTGTAACAAAGGTTCAAGTCTGGGTAAAATTAACAAAAACTGGGCCAAAACACAAAAACGGGTTTAGAATACAATCTAGGACACTTCGTGGTTGAGGTCAATTAGTTAACCAAGAGAAACAGAAAGAAAGAAAGATCTAGGAATGTTCAATGGCATGTGGAACACCCAAAGAAAAGATAACTCAGAAACGGAAGGCAGGTACCTCCAGAACAGATCCTGCTCTCTGGGCGTCTAGAGCCATGTGGTTGTGAGCCAGGTCAGTGTGAGGTGAGGGCCTGCTGTGCTGCTTTGGTGACTGGATTCAGGTGGGCTTGGCTCCAGACCTTCAGAACCAGTAGAACCACCAGACCAGCATTAGTCTAACAGAAACCTTTATAACCAGCTGCTCTGTGATCCTAAAAGACACTGAAACCAGCTCCATCAACGGCCTCCATGAATGACTTCCACACTGAGTGCCTTGAACATAGATAACAGCTACTCCCATAGGAACTCCATCTAGGGCCAGGAACTCTACTGCTACATCACTCCTACACCCACCTTATGAGCTCTTTGGCTGGCAGGAAGCCCCCAGAGTTAATGTCTCATTGGGTCTAACAGCTGTACTAGTTTTTGCCTTCTGTGGTTTAATTTTTTTGTTTATTCTTTCTATTCCCTTGAATTTTATTTTTTGTATTTTCTACCTTTTTTCTTCTGTTTTTCATTTCCCTTCTTCTCCCCCCTACCTTTAGATATATATATTTCTTTACTACTCTCTACTGTCTATTTTCAACTTTCCTCTCCCTGGTTTTTCTAAGTGTTTTTAAAAATTTCTTCCTTTTGTTTTTTCTTTTACCTTTCTCTGCTGTAGCTCCATTTCTCCATCCTTTTAGTTTAGATTTTTTTTTTTTAATTATTTTATTCTTTTTTGGTCAGCTCCTCTTTATTTCTTTTCTCCTTTATTATTTTTTTCATTGTTGGCTGATTTCTTGTTTATTATGCTTTGTTTTCTTATGTGTATGTGTGTATGGTTCTCCTTTCCCCCCACCCAACAGGAGACAGCAACCATGTCAAAACTGTACTCTCTACAGCTTCCCCCACTGGACAAGAGCCAATGTCCACCTACACCACCTGGTCAATGATAGACGGCAGCTAACACTAGCCAAACCCACCCTCATATACAAAAAGAATGGAGAATGATGCATACATTTCCATTCTCTAACTATACCCACAGGAGACAGTTGGTGAGAGTCTTGAATACATCAATATATAATCATCAATGAAATAAAAATACTACAATACCACAATGTTTGTGGAAAAAAAAAAAAAAAAACCCAGACAATTTTAGCTTACACAAAGAAACAAGAGACAATGGCTCAAACAAGTGACCAAGATGAAGAGACAGAAAACATTTCTGAGTAAGAAAAGGTAGGACAAGTTGAAAAAGAACTTTAAAGAATGATATTTAGCTTCCTTCAAAGGAGTGACAAAAAAATCAAGGAAAGCTAGAATACAGAAAAAAAATAGACAAATTTAGGAAAACTCTTCAAGAACAAACACACAAAACAAATGCAAACTTTGAAATAAAATAAAACCTGCAATTATAAATCCAGAAGATTAATTCTAAGATTTCAATACATTGAAAGGGCATAGGGATAGATTTGAATCAATGGAAGCCTGGATTAGTGAGCTGGAAGATAAAAACCTCAATACTAGTATGCTAGAAAAACAATCAGAAAAAGGAATGAAAAAAATCTGAAGAAAGTGTATGTAGGACACCATGAAGAGGAATAACTTATGGGTGATTGGAATTTCAGAACAGGAAGATAAAATAAAAAGCACAGAAATAATTGTTGGAGAATTTCTGGAAGAAAACTTCCCTAACACCATGAAAGATGAGAAGATAAGAATACAAGAAGCTGAAACAAAATATCCCCAAACAGGATAGATCCCGAAAGAAAATCATCATGACATATCATAATCAAACTTTCATAACTAAAGAAAAGGAAGGAATCCTGAGAGCAGCTTGGGGAAAATGAAAAGTTACTTACAAAGGAATACCAGTAAGATTAAGCTCTGATTTTTCAGCAGAAACCATGTAGGCAAGCAGGCAACGGAATGACATAAACAAAATTCTGAAAGAAAACAACTGCCAACCAAGCCCAACAAGTCTGTCCCACAAACATGATGGCAAAATTAGGATGTTTCCAGATAAATAGAAATGAAAGTAATTGGTAATAACCAGATTTACTTTATAAAAATTGCTAAAGGGTGTGAGAACCAACAACAGCAGACAACAACCTGAGATTAACATATATAACACCACCACTCAGAACTCAATCCAGATATAGAAGTATTTTAAATAAAATAGAAACAAAATAGGGAATCAGAGATACCATTTTATCCCCAGAGATATCAATTTATAATGAATTCAACTACAAAGTAAAAAGGAAATAGCACAGATATAGAACTTCCAAATGGCAAGGAAATCAAATAGGTTTTAAGATAAAAGACATGGTTTCAAGGGGGGAGAATTAATAAATAACTCAGAATTAACTAGATGGCACTTAATAACACAACAGCAAACCTCAAAGAAAATCAATACACTTTTACATCAAGATAAAAGAGGAAAATCACTCACCCCAAAACCAGGGAAGGATATCACCCCAAAACCAGGGAAGAATATCACCAAGAACTACAGACCAAT
>NW_006413538.1:5722-6655 GCF_000296735.1 Chrysochloris asiatica | reverse complement strand
CTGTCTCCTCAAAGTAGAGTTGACAGTAATAACACAAATGAGGTAAAGCATTACGGATCTTCGTTTGCTGATGGGGTACAACTGCAACCATCCATTAGGGAGAAATAAGGAGAAACAGCTGCAAACATCCATTAATAATTGGAACATGAAATGTACAGAGTAAGAATCTGGGAAAATTGTAAGTTGTCAAGAAAGAAATGAAATGCTTAAGCTTTGATATCTTAGGCATTAGTGAGCTGAAATGGACTGGGGGTATTAGTTATTTGGAATCTAATAATCTCATCCTTTAGTATGCTGGAAATGACAAATTCAAGAGGAATGGTGTCACGTTCTTCATCAAAAAGCACTTTCAAGATTTATTTTGAAGGTAATGATGTCTGTGATAGGATAATAACCATACCCCCACAAAGAAGAGGAGTTAATATTATTGTTTAAATTTATGCATCAACCACTAAAGTCAGTAATTATGAAATTGAAGACTTCTACCAAATTCTTCAGTCTGAAATTGACCAAACATGAAATGAAGATGATTTTTACTGGTGATTGGAATGCAAAGGTTGGAAACAAAGAGGAAGCATTGTTGTTGTTGTTCGGTGCCATCGAGTCGGTACCGACCTATAGCAACCTTATACACAGCAGAACGAAACACTGCCTGATCCTGGGCCAACCTCACTACTGTTGCCATGCTTGAGTCCATCGAAGCTGTCACTTGGCCAATCTCTTCTGACCCTCCACCTTACCAAACATTATATCCTTCTCCAGAAATGGTCCCTCCTGACAATATGTCCAAAGTATGAGAGATGAAGTTTGGTCATCTTGGCCTCTAAGGAGCACTCTGGCTGAACTTCGTCCAAAATGGATCTATTGGTTCTTTTGGCAGCCCGTGGCACTTTCAATATTCTCCTCCAACACTATAACTCAATGGCATCAATT
>NW_006413538.1:0-3322 GCF_000296735.1 Chrysochloris asiatica | reverse complement strand
TGACAACTTCAATCTTTTCTCCATTTATAATGATGTGATTTACTAGTACAGTTGTGAGAATTTTTGCTTTCTTTACACTAAGGTGCAGCACATACTGAAAGCTGTGGACTTTGAACTATGTCCAGTCTTTATTGTTTCCAGCAATCAAGGTTGCACCATCTGCATATCATAGGTTGCTAGTGAGTGTTCCTTCAATCCTGCCAAGTTCTTCTTCTAGGATCTACCTGTATATGATCTCCAAAAATATCATGTTTAGGTATGGTCTTTGGAGATGGAAGAGGATATAATTAGGGCGAAAATATGGAGGACAAACATGGACTACTGCACAACTTTTGTATCTAACATTCTCTAAGACAATTCTGAGGATTTAATGTTTTCAACTCTATCCTATATTAAGGTTTTACATTTTTCCAACTTACCTGAAAACTTTTCCTTGAAAAGAAAACTAGGCATGTTTGATCAAAACAATGGATATTTAGTTAAATCTGATTCTTGACAAAAAACACTAATAAAACAAACCAACCAGCATGTTGTAGGCATGGCTCTCTGTAATTTAAGATAACCGAATGTTCTTCAACAATCCAGAATATTTTGTTCCTCAGACTACACATATTGGTCAGTTTTCTACAGAGTGTTCTGACATTATGCACATTGTGGTATCCAATTCAAAGGAACACAGTGGTTGTTTAAGAGAGTGATACTATCTTCCTTTGTCAAACATATTTTTCTTCTAACAAGAAAAACAGCACACCAGAGCCAGCAGTGCCTTTGTCTAGTTTCTGTGGAAAAATTAGTCCACTATGCAGAATTTTCCACAGGCTGCCACAGCTTCTAGGCTTTCCTTGAGTACACACGGTCATGAAGGGTTAACTGTTGTCTCTTATGATCTGCCATCCTGCCATAATCTAACACTGGAATTTAGCAGCTGACGAAGCAGTGGAGTCTTTGGTATTGACCCCTAAGCTAAAACAAACAAAGCAGCAAATGGAAATTCCCAAAGAAAAATATTTCTACTAGAAACTTGTGGGACTGCAATTAGCATGACAGAAAAACTAAGGTGCTTTGCTACAAAATCCTTACCACTGGACCAATAAACAACATTCTTATCAACAACATACTACATGTCAAAAAAAAAATGGAAAAATAGCTCCAGAAAAGAGTGGGGTGGAGGAAAAAAAACTTGAGAATGGTGATCTTTTCTAATACAAAACATGATGAGAACACAACTTTTTAAGAATAAGACCAATTGTTTTTTTCTTTTGCTGTAAAATTCATGGAAAAGAGGCCAGTCTTTCTTGATAACAAGCATATTGAGAAGAGACATGGTGACGGTGGTGGTGTACCGAGAAGTTGGTTCACACTGATAGTGACCCTGTATTGGAGTCCTCATGTGGTGCTGCGGGATAATGTGCTGTACTGAAATGTTTGAACTGCAAGGTTGGCAGCTCAAGCTCACCAGCTGCTCCTCAGAAACCCTATACATGGTTGCCATGAGTCAGAGTCAGTTCAATGACACTTAACAATGACAACATAGGGTTTCCAAGGCTGTAACTCTGTACGGGAGCAGAAAGCCTCATCTTCCTCCCAGGGAGCACCTGGTGGATTGTAACTGCTGAACATGTGGTTAACAACTCAGTACATAACCCACTATACTACCAGGACTCCTGAACAAAGACATTTCAAGAAATTCCTTGTAAAAGAAGTCCTTGAAAAGCCCTGAATTCATTCAATTTTATGTGTTTATTTTAAAATCAGTAATTTGAAAATACATATTTGAAAATTTTTTGAACTTTTTACTGTGAATTGATTGAAGGTTTACAAAGCAGATCATCAGTTTTACATTCAACAAATCCTATACTTTACTTCATTACAAAAGATTGCAATCCCCTCCATGTACCATCAATTAAGTGTGTACCTCCATTGACTTTAACTCTTGCATTCCTCACTGTTTCTCCCGCTACCTTCATCTCTCCTCTGCCAACCTCTCTCTCTTGTATATTGTATAACCACTAGCCTGTGAATAACTCTCCTATGACTACTCATTACTTGTTACAGAATGTTTCTTTTATCAAGAAAATCTTTTCTTAACATTATACAGCAGTGGTCTCATACAATGTTTGTTATTTTGTGATTGACTGATTTTACTCAGCATAATGTCCTCCAGTTCATCCATGTCATGAGATGTTTTCTAAGTTCATCTTTATTATTCAACGCTGCATAGTATTCCATTGTGTGTATGTACCAAAGTTTAACCATTCTTCTACCATGGGTGTTTATGTTGTCTCCATCTTTTTGGTGTGTCTCTTGAAGTCAGCATATTGAAAGATCCTTTGTTGTTGTTGTTTTATCCATTCTGCTACTTTCTGTCTCTTGACTTGTGCATTTAATCCATTTACAGTCAGTATAATTACCAAAAGGTACAGATTTGATTGCTGTTACTTTGATATGTTTGGTTTTTGTGTTTGTGATGCTGCTGGTTTCTTTGTTCCACATAATTTCTGCAATGAATACATTTTGGTTGTGGGTTTTGTATTCATTTTAATTTCTATTGTGTTTATGTTTATGAAATCTTTCTGATTTTCCTCTTTTTTATTTTGATGTGGAAAGTCCTGGTGTGGTGCTGTAGGTAAGCACTGGACCACAAGGCCAGTTTGAACCATAAGGTTAGCTCTTTCAACACATTAGTCACTCCTCAGAAACCCTATACAGGGTCATAATAAATCTGAACTGACTGGACGACACTTAACAACAACAACATTTTGATGGTAAGTTGTATTTTCTTTGAAGTTATCCAGTTATTTCTTAATTTTTTCCCCATTTTAAACAGTCTGTTTTCTCTTGAAATCTACTTGATTTCCTTGCCATTAAGAGATTCTACATTTGCACTGCTTCCTCTTTTTGCTTTGTAGTTGACTTTGTTATAAATTGATATTTCTGCTTCCTTATTTTCAGTCTTGTAGGTTTGTTTTACTGTAAATAGTTCTATATCTGGCTTGCTACCACTCATTTGTCAGTTTGTCGTACTATGGTGGCTAAGTCACCAGTGTTTTAGATACCAGCGGGGTGGACAGGTTTCCGCTGAGCTTCCAGACTAAGACAGACTAGGAAAGAGAGGCAGACTACTTCTGAATGTTTAGCCACTAAAAAACTTATGAATAACAATGGAACACTGTCAAATTCCAAAATATTGAATATTGAAACATGATGAATAACATGAGAATACTGTCAAACATTGTTGTTGTTGTTAAGTGCCGTCGAGTCGGTTCCGACCCATAGCGACCCTGTACAGGGTTTCCAAGGGTGTAAATCCTTACGGGAGTAG
>NW_006413537.1:4823-5424 GCF_000296735.1 Chrysochloris asiatica | reverse complement strand
ACACACGTTCTCAAGAGTGGAATACAAGTTTGGATCCATTAAATTGCTCTAATTTTGACACAGTTGTCTCGTTAAACAATCCTTAAGAGTCATTACTTAGAAACCAAATTCTAGGAGAGTCTCTTTTACAAAATAACAGAATTCCAATATGTCAAACTAAGGACATTTTGCACATTTTACTGACGAACAGCATATGCAGGATTCTTTGCTTTTTCTAAGTAAGCTACTGATTTCAACATATAATTGAATTACATTGTGTGAAAATAAGAGAATCCCATTGTATGAAAAGATAATGAAGAGGCTTTTTGAAAGAGATACAACAATTGTAACCGATTGAATCAGGATCGCATTAAAAAGGGAGTGAACACCACGTTCCAGACACAGAGTTCTCAAAGCTCCTTTGGAATGGAACAAACTCTAACACGTTCCATATTCTATCTTGCTAGGAAAAAAACAAAATTGTTTCCTGGATCCTGATATCCTTAGACAAAGGTCCTCATGAGTGTCATATGAGCTGCGGATACTTCTCTCTACATGAAATTGCTATCCCTGGTGACATGTTTGTCTCTGTCAACAATCCTGAATACTCCTTATTCAGATA
>NW_006413537.1:2553-3025 GCF_000296735.1 Chrysochloris asiatica | reverse complement strand
GCATTGTATGAAAAGATTATGAAGAGGCTTTTTGAAAGAGATACGACAATTGTAACCGATTGAATCAGTATCCCGTTAAAAAGAGGGTTAACATCAGGTTCCAGAGACAGAATTCTCAAAGCTCGTTTGGAATAGAACAAACTCTAAGACGTTCTTTTTTCTATTTTTCTAGGAAAGAAACAAAATTGTTTCCTAGACCCTGATATCCTTAGCCATAGGTTCTCATGAGTGTCATTCGAGATGCAGATACATTTATTTAGATGAAATTGGTATCCCTGTTGACACGTTTTTCTCCGTCAACAACCCGGAATACTAATTATTCAGATACCAAATACTAGAGACAACTTTTGACAAATTAATAGGATTCCAATAAGTCAAACGAAAGACATTTTGCATATCCTTAGACATCCTGATATCCTTATACACAAGTTCTCAAGAATGGAATACAAGTTCGAATCCATGAAATTGCTCT
>NW_006413537.1:0-540 GCF_000296735.1 Chrysochloris asiatica | reverse complement strand
GCATTGTATGAAAAGATTATGTAGAGGGTTTTTGAAAGAGATACGACATTTGTAACCAATTGAATCAGGATCGCGTATAAAGTGGGTAAACAGCAGGTTCTAGAGACAGAATTCTCAAAGCTCCATTGGAATAAAACAAACTCTAACACGTTCTATATTCTATCTTGCTAAGAAAGAAACAAAATTGTTTCCAAGATCCTGATATCCTTAGACAAAGGTTCTCATGAGTGTCATACAAGCTGCAGAGACTTCTCTTTACATGAAATTGCTATCCCTGTTGACACGTTTGTCTCTTCATCATGACTGAACACTCATTATTCAGATACCAAATACTCAGAGACACCCTTTGTCAAATTAATAGGATTCCAATATGTCAAACGAAAGACATTTTGCATATCCTTAGACATCCTGACATCGTTAGACACAAGTTCTCAAGAATGGAATGCAAGTTTGGATCCATGAAATTGCTCTCCTCTTGACACATTTGTCTCGTTGAACAATCCTCTAGAGTCATTACTTAGAAACCAAATTCTAGGAGAG
>NW_006413536.1:5564-6748 GCF_000296735.1 Chrysochloris asiatica | reverse complement strand
GGAGTGCTTAACTGTTTATTGGTTTATCTGAAATAATCTCAGAAAAAGGCTCTCAATGGAAAGAAAGCTGAGGAAGCAATCCAAAATTAACAAGTGATTCAAAGGTGGGAGTGTGTGATCTGAATAATGAAGAAACCATTCTAGGACTAGTGACAAGAAATAGGGGAAATAGCAATTGCATATAAAAATGTATCTGCAAATATGTTGTCGTTAAGTGCTTGCTATTGAGTCAGTTCAGTCAGTGACCCCTGTATAGGGTTTTCAAGGAGTGTCTGGTGAGCTTGAACTGCCGACCTTGTGATTCAAACCGACTTTGCAGTCCAGCGCATTAACCTACAGGGCCACAGTTATTCTGGTGGCACAGTAGTTACCTGTTTGGCTGCTAACCGCATGGTTGTGGTAGCAGACTGATCAACTGTTTTTCAGGAGAAAGACATGGCAGTCTCCTTCTGTAGAGAGTATAGTCTTAGAAATCCTGTGGGCAGTTCTAGTCTGTGCTATAGGATCGCTATGAGCCAGAATTGATGGCAGTGGGTCTTTAGGTTTTTATATCTCAGCCAGGGTTACCAAGTACAGTATACAGTTCTGGTTTCCCTTCTCTCTTCCACCCCTGATATCCAAGCATCAAATTATGACTGCAATAATCAAAGGGATGAGGAATTTACTATATGACTGTAACCTGAAAGAGCAAAAAAATAAAAAAGGATCTGATCAAAGTATATGAACACTTGGCAAATATCAATAATTTACTTTCTTTCCAGAGACTTAATATTAACTTTTCTGGCTCTCTCAAGTCTAGGAACTTGATTTAAATTGTCTTAAAGACATTATGGAGGGGGCAGACTTGCAGAATGTGTCCTTTAGTTGTTTAAATGATTATATATTTCTGAGTGTTTTTGTGTACATCCCACCCCCCCAAAAAATAGTAAAAGGAACAACTACAACAAAAAAACGGAATAGAAGCAAATATTGTTGAATGATAATGCACAGAGGAGATTGTAATCAATGCAAGAAACAATGAGTGTAACACTGATGTTTCCCCATGTAAACCAAACAATTCACAATAAAAACTTAAAAACAACAACAAAAAAAAACTATCCAGACATATCCCCAACTATATTCCATATGAGAGAAAATCGTAATCTATAAAAGGAATCTTATCGACAAGAGGAAAAGGGATAAAA
>NW_006413536.1:1885-5019 GCF_000296735.1 Chrysochloris asiatica | reverse complement strand
CTGACCTTGAGGTTAGCAGTCCAATTCGTAACCACTACAACACTATAACTATGTATCTCCAATCCCAGTGTCTTCTCCATGTGCAGAGGCAAACACTTGTTTTTTGAAGCAAACATTCAATCCACACTCCCCAATCACAAGGTCTTCTCCACTCTCAGAGAAAGGCCCACTTCCCTCTTTGAAGTGTATTTCTGCATTGTAAATAGCTTCTGAGTGGAAAAGAAAAACCCATTATGGAGTTCTGGTGTGGTGCTGTAGGATAAGCACCGGACCTCGGAAACCCTATACAGGGTCACTATGAGTCAGAATCGACTCAACAGCACTTAACAACAAAAGACATTACAGGAGTCCTGGTGTGGTGGTGGAGGATAAGCATGGGCCACAAGGTGGGCAGTTCAAAGCCACCAGTCACTCCTCAGAAACGCTATACAAGGTTGCTATGAGCCAGAATTGACTTGCTGGCACTTAACAACAACAAAGACATTATAGAAAAATTTGAAACTTTACACAGTAGACAGCAAATACACAGACATCTTTTGATAATCTTCCACCTAAGATATTAGCTAAAGACAGTTATAAAATTCAAATACTGAATTTTTTAGCTTTCTTTTATAGAAAAATAAAAAAGGATGTATAAATAAGCATGCCTAACTCTTGAGATTTTTTTTTTTTTTAAGCAACACGTCAATACTATATATAGATTCACCAATATATCCTCCATATTTTTTAAAAGATGACCACTAGGGTCTACATTTGAATCTCTGGAACTCATTTCAGACCTGAAGATGCAAAATTTCAAACATGAATCTCAGTTGATAATCACGTATACTAAAATAAGAGCTCTTTTGATTTTAAAATTTAAATTTACCATTAATATTTTCATCAAGCAGAGATAATAATCGTTTACAGCAAGAATTCAAATTTTTTGTTGTTGTTTTAAATCTTGGAATACCTACTAATCAAACATAATAAAAAAAAATTTAGTCTAAAATGCATTTTGATAAATTGTAATATTTGGAATCTAAAAGTGTATTACATCATCTACCAAGCAGAATAATCTACTGGTGAGAATATCTTATATCTCGATCCTAAGACTATGTAATCATGAGAACAGGATTCTGACGTCTGTCATACTAAGAAATCTATCTCCATTGCCATAAACAGTGCTATATACATGCCTGGTACTACATACTGGCTGAAGGATTTATGAATTCTTCAAATATTCTAAATAAAGGGAATTGTTTTTATTATGTGCTGCATTTCTATTTCCTATCAATTTTATTGACAAATTAAAACTAAATGAAGAAAACCCTTTATATTATTGTCAATTAAGTTTGTTTTCTGTGTTTTGTCTTTTCTTTTAGTGCAAGTCTAAATTTCCTTCAGATTTTTCATGACCTCCACTCCCTGCATGGTATAGGGTTACAGTTAAGACAAGTTTTTGGTGTTGTTATGTGCTGCTGATTCTGCTTCAACTGATAGCAGCCCTATGCACAACGTAATGAAGCACTGCTTGGTCCTGTGCCATCCTCACAACTGTTGCTACACTAGAGCCCATAACTGCTGCCACTGTGCCAATAGCCCTCAGTAAATCCAGCAATAAAATAACCAACTGGTTTCAGTACTTGTCAGACACCATGTATAAACTTCATTAAAATACAGCAAAACCTCATTTATGTTGAAAAGTCCTCAATGCAAATGCAGCAGAGAGTTCTTGAATCTGTTTGTAATCACTAACTTTATACATACAGGAAAAAGAGATTAGCCTTTATATGGAAAATTACATATGTTGTTACAATCTTGCCTCTTGGATAAAGAATATAAAGCTTAGAACATTTTGATTTTGTGGGAATATTTATTTTAAATATACAGTAAATTAACGGTAAGTTTTATAGACTGGATTTGACAATAAAACATTTAAATTTATGTATTTTTTAAATGTTATCTTCCCAAGTAAAAATAAAGCAGTTGAAGAATAATAATTGTCTACAAGAATCAAGGAGTCTTGGTGTGGCGTTGTAGGTAAAGCACTGGACCACAAGGTTGGTTTAAACCACAAGTCTGGCGGTTCAAACCCACCAGCTGGTCCTCAGAAATCCTATAAGGGTCGCTAAGGATTGGAAGCAATTCACCATCTCTTAACAACAATAATCAAGAACTTAAAGCATAAACATGTGAAGAAGGAACTATTAACACATGCACCACATCCAACTGAAACCCAGTAAGTTTCAGCTTATTGGGGAAGATGAATCCTTCTCTTTCTAAAATAACAAAGATTCATTCTTACTCTCCCACCTCTCCACTACTCTGGGCACACATGCCCACTGTTATGTGCTATCACGGTTTGGTTGCTACCAAGTCGCTCCAGCTCATGATGCATAAGAGAACGAAACATCGTCTGGTCATGTGCCATGCTTACAACCTTTGGGACATTTGAGTCCCTTGCTGCAACCCTTCACTTGATGTTTTTTCTAATGATTGGTCTTTCCTGGTAACACGTCCAAAATAAACATGATGAGGTTCTATCATCTCTTTTCTAAGGAGCATTTTGGCTGTAATATCCTCCAACAGTGATTTCTTCATTATTCTGGCTGTCCAGGGTATATTCTTCACCAACATTACAATTCATATGTTTACCTGTGCTTTACTGACTACGCAAAGGCTTTTCAATTGTGTGGATTACGACAAGCTATGGACAACGTTGCGAAGTATGAGTATTCCGGAAGACTTAATTGTGCTCATGAGAAATCTGTACCTGGACCAAGAGGCAGTTGTTCCAACAGAACATGGGAACACTGAATGGTTTAAAATTAAGAAAGGTGTGCGGCAAGGCTGTATTCTTCCACAATACTTATTCAACCTGTATGCTGAGCAAATAATCCAAGAAGCTGGGTTCTATGAAGAAAACCACGGCATCAAGATTGGAGGAAGACTCATTAACAACCTGCGATATGCAGATGATACAACCTTGCTTGCTGAAAGTGAAGAGGACTTTTTAATACATTTACTGATGAAGATCAAAGAGCACAGCCTTCGGTATAGATTACATCTCAATGTAAAGAAAACAAAAATCCTCACCACTGGACCAATAAACAACATTCTTATCAACGGAGAAAAGATTGACGTTATCAAGG
>NW_006413536.1:0-1505 GCF_000296735.1 Chrysochloris asiatica | reverse complement strand
TCAGTAGGGACCAGTCACTGGAGAAGGACGTCATGTTTGGTAGGGTGGAGGGTCAGAGAAAAAGAGGAAGACCCCCAGTGAGATGGACTGGCCAAGTGGCAGCATCGATGGACTCAAGCGTGGCAACAGTAGTGAGGTTGTCCCAGGATCGGTCAGTGTTTCTTTCTGCTGTGCATAAGGTCGTTATGAGTCGGGGCTAACTCAATGGCACCTAACAACAACAACAATTCTCCTTTGGTTTTCCTCTTTCATTGCCCAGTTTTCACATGCATATGAGGTAAATGAAAAGACTATGGCTTGGTAAAGGTGCCTTAGTCATCAAAGTAACATTTTTATATTCCAGAATTTATAAAAGGTCTTTTGCAGTAAAGTTACCAATGCAACTATAGGGTAAAGAACCTACTTTACCCTAAGAAAGGTGGATTCTACACTTGGCTCTGAAGAAACATCTATTGTAGCAATTAGGGTACATTGGTCTGGAACTTCCAGGTCACAACTGATAATTTGTGCTAGTGAGCGGGGTCTGGCTAGACCAAAAACCCTTTCCTGGGAGGCAGATATCAACTAGTCTCAGAAGCTATGATTTAGCTTATCATGAAGGCGTGACCAATACAACCCTGAAACATTAAGGCTTAAACAGCTTTCTGGTTGTCAAGAACATATGCTTTCAAGAAAGTAATGAATCATTTAGGTCATGGAAGCTCAATGTTAGGAATCCTCCCAGACCTTGTGTTTCTTCATTTGTATCTTTCCTGGCAATAAAAAATTAGTAGTTATACACTGGATTGTGAACCATAAGGTCAGCCGTTCAAATCCACCAGTTGCTCCTTGGAAACAGGGTTGCTATGAGTTGGAACCAACTTGACAGCACTGAACAGCTATAGTTTTCTCTCCGTAGTTCCATGAGCTGTCCCAGTGAATTAATTAACCCAAAAGGGCAATGCGAGTCAACAGGTCAGAAAGTAAATAAAGGGTGTTGTGTGGACTGTCCAGCTTGTAGTAGTGTAAAACTAGCCCCCAATGGGTGGAAGTACCATGTGGACTCCCCAAACTTTTGAATGGCGTCTGCCTATTTAACAGTCTATAGGATACTGTCCTTAAAATTTGTGAGCTCTGATCTAGCTCGAGTGGCTATGGTCAAAGAGAAAGAGTGTTCAGTAATTAGAATGGAGAAGTAGGAATGTGAGGATTAGATCATGAATACAATTCACATTTCAGGGATTAAATTCATGCTGATCCTTAACTCTGCAAATATGCCATCTGATTTCTTGACTGTTGCTTATATGGGGACTAAATGTTGATCTATGTAAAATAATCATCATCATTTACTATAATGCTGTTTATAAATCCAGTTGTGAGGACTTTTGTGTTTATATATGGTGGTTGGTGGTTATGTGCTGTGGAGTCAGTTCCGACTCACAGTCAACCCTGTACAGGGCTTCTGAGACAGTAAATCTTTATGGGAGCAGAAAGCCTCAACTGTCTCCTGTGGAACATCTGGTAGT
>NW_006413535.1:5853-6380 GCF_000296735.1 Chrysochloris asiatica | reverse complement strand
TTATTCTTCTTTCTTGTGTCATAAGGTTTTGGTTTGTAAAAACTCAAACCCAGAAGTTTACCCTAGGGTGAGTAAAATGCAAATTGAATTCATAATCTTGTCATTTATATTAAAGTTCAGGCATTTCTTGGGCAAGAGTGGTTCCCTGACAACTGAAATCAGGAAATTTCGGATAATTACAATGAGTCTGACTGAGAACCTGAAAGTCAAAGTTCCAAATGCCATTGAGTCTCCTTGGCCAGTGCCTTTGTTTCCTAGAACTGTCATAGCAAAATACTACAAAGGTCTTGTTGTTGTTGTTAAGTACCGTCAAGTCGGTTGCAACCCGAAGCAACCCTGTATAGGGTTTTCGAGGAGCAACTGGTGAGCTTGATCTGCCGACCTTGCAGTTGAAACGGCTTTGTAGTCTGACATATTAACCCACAGCGCCAAACACAAAGAGCGTGGCTTCAAAAAACAAAAAATGTATTGTCTCAGAGTAGAGTTCTAGAGATTAAAAATCTGAATTGAGGGGTTAGCTAGGTTTT
>NW_006413535.1:0-623 GCF_000296735.1 Chrysochloris asiatica | reverse complement strand
TTATATTGAGGAATTTCTCTTCTAATCTTTAGAGGTTTCATCAAGAAAGGGTGTTGGACATTATCAAACACTTATTCTACACCTATAGAGATCATCATGTGGCTCTTTTCCTTTAGTCAATTGATTGATTTTTCTCATGTTGAACCATTCCTGCATTCCTGGAATAAACCCCACTTGGTTGTAGTCTATGACTCTTTTAACATGCTGCTGGAGTCTGTTTCATAGGATCTTGTTGAGGATTTTTGCATCTATGTTCATAAGAGTATTGGTCCATATAGTCTTATTTTCTTGTGGTGTCCTTCTCTGGCTTGAGTATCGGACATATGTTTGCTTCCTAGAATGCTGACCTATTTTCTTGATCCAATACATTCTACCCTACATCTCATGGGAGGTCCTGGGCATACTCTACATATCTGTCTTCATATCTTTATTATCACTATAATAGCAAGTTATTAATTACCTGGTGGATCTAAATACAAAAAAAAAAAAAAAATACTGCTCTTGTAACTTGTGTTTCTATGGTCTCTACTGAAAGGTCTTTACTCCTCTCCCAACCACAGTGTTTAACAAGTTCCCTGTGGTTAGTGCCTATAGAGGTTACATATCTCCTTGAGGAGAGGTCA
>NW_006413534.1:0-6801 GCF_000296735.1 Chrysochloris asiatica | reverse complement strand
CTGTGCATGGGGTCGCTATGAGTCGGTTCCGACTCGATGGCACCTGACAACAACAACAACAACATGCTCCTATAAAGATTTACAGTCTTAGAAAACCTCTATAGGCTTGCTGTGAGCTTGATTCAACTCAGTGGCAATGGGTTTGGTTTGGGGGGTATTTATTGATGTGGCTGCAAGTGAAGAGGTCTTAAAATACTTACTGATAAAGATCAAAGAACACAATCTTTGGTATGAGTTGCATCTCAATGTCAGTAAAACAAAACTCTTCACCACTGGACCAATAAACAACATTCATATCAAAGGAGAAAAGACTGAAGTTGTCATGGACTTCATTCTTCTTGAATCAACTATCAACAGTCATGGAAGCAGCAGTCAAGAAATCAAGTGGAGTATTGCATTAGGCAAATCTGCTGCACAAGACCTTTTTAAAGTTTTGAAGAGCAAAGATGTCAGCTTGAGGACTAATGTGAGCCTGACCCACGCCAATAACTTCATATGCATGTGAAAGCTGGACAGTGAATAAGGAAGACCATAGACGAATTGATGCTTTTGAATTATGGTATTGGATGAGAATATTGCAAGTGCCATGGACTGCAAAAATAATCAATAGATCTGTGTTGGAAGAAGTGCAGCCAGAATGTTCCTTGGAGGCCAGGATGGCGAAAGTTCGTCGCTCATACTTCAGATATATTTTCAGGAGGGACCAGTCACTGGAATAGGATATCATGTTTGGTAGGGTGGAGGGTCAGAGAAAAGGAGGAAAACCCTAGCAGGATGCATTGGCAAAATGGCAACATCAATGGGCTCAAACATGGCAACAATTGTGAGGTTGGCCCAGGATCATGCAGTGTTTCATTCTGTTGTGCAGAGGGTCGCTATGAGTTTGTACCGACTTGATGGCTCCTAACAACAACAGCATTGATGTGGTCATGTACTTGATATTATGTCATTGCTAGTTGCAATGGAGTTAGCTCTTAACATAGTGACCCCACGTATAGCACAACAATTGCTACCAGGACCTTTTCCATCCTCATAATCCCCAGTGTGCTTGAGTGACTTGCTGCAGTCATTGCAGTGTTTTCAGCACAAAGAGGTCCATCTCCCATCATTATAGTGGGTGCTATTCTGCTGTGATCCTTAGAGTTTTCATTCGATTAGTTCTGCATATATGTGACATGTCTTCTTACTATGTCTTCCTCTGGAAACTGCTGAAATCCACCCATCAGGTATGATCCTGTAGTATTTGTGATATTAGTGTATAGCTTCCAGCGTCACACCATTGTGTAAGCCACCACTGAAAGACTGATATTATATCACAGCTAAGATGAATGAGTGTTACTGCAGGCCAGACATGGCCCTGGGTAATTTGCATAGAGGATCCCACTGATTATTCCTGTGGCACCCGATACTCTTCTTACCCTGTGTGGGGGAGGTGTAGGCAGAGTGAAATGAGAAGAATATAGACATGGCGGGTGATTGCAGATGCTAACCAAATAAACTGGAAACAGAAACTCTGAAGGTCCAGAGTCCAAGTTGTTTTCCTGATATACTGCACTGCACACTTCCTTTCCTTTATCACCTGCTCTCTCTTGAAAAGTAGATGGAGCGGAAGACACTTCTGGGGCTGACAACCCCCATAGAGAAGAAGGACGCAATGGACTCTGACAGTGATTGAATTATGTTGATTGTATCAGCCCAGCACAGGGACTGCAGGCTGGGGACAACGCTTGTCTCTGAGTGGTGATCAACGCCCGCCTGACATCAGACAGGTGCCGTTCCCTCCCTCGCTGAGAGGGGTGATGAACTACGATGAGAGATACAGCCCATCAATAGGCATCTATTCCCAGCTTTGCCATAAATGTCAGCCTCCTAGACCCCTCGCTTTGTCAGAGTGCTGTTGAAGGTAAAGGCTGAGAGAAATGACGTGATAAGCTGGCTTTGACGTGTTTTATCCTTGTCACTGCATGTGCTCCATGGTTAGTTCTGCCAATGTGGCCATCAGGTCCCGGCCCTCAGCTCTGGCTGTCAACTTTAACAGGGTGAGCCAGGAAGGTAAAAGCCCTTGGAGGTTATCCTTCTGAAAAGGATTCTCCTAGGGGATCCTATTATAGTTTGATGATGCACATAATGGGAAATCGTCCCAAATGTCAGACGTTGAGCGAAATTGCCGTGAGTAATGTATTCGCAGGGATCTTGGCCTGGCCATTTGGCGGTGCTGCACTTGTAATTGCTCCACATGGACTGGACAGGGAAGTGACACTAATGTGCCTATGTGGCCTGTGTGTATTTACAAGTAGAAGTGGCATCCCTTTGAGCTTCAGTGCAAGTGGCCACTTCAGATGTGACTTGCCTGCAAGTCCTAGCAGGAGAAAGCATGTGGCGTTAAAAATTCATAAAGAACATCGCTTTTTATTTCAAGAGGAATAGGAGCAAAAGGTTTTTCTGCAGTGCCCAGGGAAATAGAAAGTTCAAATATTGCCAGGGTGCGGGAACAGATCAGAGCTTGTGCTTCCCTGCAAAAGCCTACGAGGCAAGTCTTTATAGTGTCTCGGTCACAACAGCTCAAGGATAACTGAGCCTAAGAAGGCAATTTGCCGACTGTTGTTGGGCCTGTAAAATGAGTCGTGTCTGTTATGGATTCAGGAGGCTGAAGCCTGGGAACAATGAAGACTCAAGAACATTCAGGCTGTTCCCCACATTCCTGTGGATATAATTTCCTCACACCTAATTCTTCATGGGTCCTCTGTCTCCTTTACTGAAAGCAAGACTTTGGCACCCAGACTTGACATTCAAGAGGAAGTAGTTAAAAACCTCTAGTTGCTATTTTTATCCAAAGGAATTGGTCTCCTTGGAAAAGTCAGCATTTTGTCACAGGTTAAAGACAGAAAGACTTGTAAGAGTACGAAGAAAATATCATCACTAAAGGTCCTGTTCACATGTGTGCAGGTTTATTCCAAGTAAAATGTGTCATAATGTTTATGTGGTCAGAGACCACTAGACAGTGTCTCTATAAGTCAAAACAAGTTGATGACACACAATAACATGTTACAGTTGGTTGGCTGCAGACAAATCCTCTCAGTAATGTACTCTTCTTAGTCTTGTTATTGTGTTATTAAATGCAATCAAGTCAGTTCCAACTCTTAGCAATCTTGTATAAGATTTCTGAGGAGTGGATGGTGAGTTTGAACCACCTACCTTTAAGTTCAAACTGACCTGTTCCAGTGCTTATCCTACAGTTCCACATCAGGACTCCTTTTCATAATACCTTTCAAAAACCTGTTTTAAATCAAAGTTCCAATTACAACAGTGGCTTCTGAGGGGATGTGCAGAACAGTTAAATTCAACTCAGAGAGATCATCTCAGAATTGTCTGTCAACTGGTTTTAGGAATTCCAAAGGGGTCATCTTGATAGATGTTCTCAAGGTATACAAGATAATCTCCATGGTTTTTTAGAAAGAAGTATTAAGAAAAATGAAAATTACACTGGTGAGAAAAAATGCCAAGAAAGTTGTACCTAGGACATTATTTCCATCACCACATTGTACCTATTCATTATCCAAGAATAGCAAAAGTTTTCCTATGAGAATTTCATTGTGAAGCCTAACCTGTTCCACCCTAAAGCCCTGATAATGCCCCTTTAGATGCATTTCTGCTCCCAAAACTCAAAGAAAATTTTAGACCATGTAAAATGCAAATTCACCAAGGATGCCAAAAGTGTCATTCAGATGGGTATAAATTGAAGACTGCAAAATTCTTAGGAGAAACATTGTTGTTACTCATAATGACCCGGTATAGAATTTCCAAGGAGCAACTGGTGAGAGATGGATACAATGCCTTCAGAAGTGTTTAGACCTAGATGGATGATATGTCAGGAAGGAATCATTTCTTTTTCTGATGTTTTTATTTATGAAAGGTTTCTATGATATAGACTGCAGGTTCACGTTATATCTATGCCAAGGAATTTGGAAGACAATTACCTGGTCAATCAGCAGGAAGATATCCATATTTGTGCCTATTCCATGGAGACATGACCCAAAGGAACACAAAAATAATGTAACAGTATCAATATCAAATTTCAGCAAGTAAAATTTTGCTGAAGATAATTCCAAATTGGTTGCAACAGTGCATATGATGAGAGCTGCCAGGATATCAGTGCAGCTTGAGAAGAGACCATGGACTTAGGGACATGATTGATGATGTCAGATGGATCTGGGCTGAAAACAGAAAGATGTTTATTTGTGCTTTGCTGACTATGGAAAGGCTTTTGAATGTATGAATCAAGACAAACTATGAAAAGCATTGCAAAGAATTCCAGAACACTTGATTGTGCTCAGGAGGAACTTGGACTTAGACCAAGAGGCAGTTTTTTGAACAGAACAAAGGGATACTGAATGGTTTAAAATCAGGAAAGTGCTAGATTTGTATTTTTCAATCATATGTACTCTATGAATTAGCTGAGCAAATAATCCAAAAGCTGGTTTATATGAAGAATAACATGGCATCAAAATTGGAGGCAGACACATTCACAGCCTGCTATATGGTATATGAGAAACCTTGTACATAGAACAAAAGGAAGATGTTCAGATAAAACAAGGGAATAGAGAGTGCTTTAAAATCACTAAAGGTGAGAATGCTGAGCAAATAATCCAAGAAGCTGGATTATATGAAAAGTAACATAGAATCAGGACTGGAGGAGAACTCATTAGGAACCTGCTATAGACAAGGTTGTGTTCTTTCACCATACTTATTCAACCTGTATGTTGAGCAAATAATACGAGAAGCTGGATTCTGTGAAGAAAAACATGGCATCAGGATTGGAGGAAGACTCATTAACAACCTGCAATATGCAGATGATACAACCTTGCTTGCTGAAAGTGAAGAGGACTTGAAACATTTACTGATGAAGATTAAAGAGCACAGCCTTCAGTATGGGTTGCATCTCAATGTCAGGAAAACAAAAATCCTCACCACTGGACCAATAAACAACATTCTTATCAATGGAGAAAAGACTGAAGTTGTCAAGGACTTCATTCTTCTTGGATTGACTATCAACGTTCGTGGAAGCAGCAGTCAAGAGATCAGATGACGTATTGCATTGGGCAGATCTGCTGCACAGGAACTTTTGAAAGTGTTGAAGAGCAAAGATGTCAGCTTGAGGACTAAGGTGCGCCTGACCCAAGCCATGGTATTTTCAATATGCTCACATGGATGCGAAAGCTGGACAGTGAATAAGGAAGATCGTAGAAGAATTGATGCCTTTGAGTTGTGGTGTTGGAGGAGGATACTGAAAGTGCCATGGATTGCCAAAAGAACCAATAGATCTATTTTGGAAGAAGTGCAGCCAGAGTGCTCCTTGGAGGCCAAGATGGCTAAACTTCATCTCTCATACTTTGGACATACCGTCAGGAGGGAGCAGTCGCTGGAGAAGGATATCATTCTGGGTAAGGTGGAAGGTCAGAGAAAAAGAGGAAGACTCCTAAAGAGATGGATTGGCCAGGTGGCAGCATTGATGGACTCAAGTGTGGCAGCGGTAGTGAGGTTGGCCCAGGATTGGATATTGTTTCGTTCTGCTGTGCATGGAGTCCCTATGAGTCGGTTCCGACTCGATGGCACCTGACAACAACAACAACATATGCAATATAATGTACTTAACCACAAGGTTGGTTTGAACTGCAAGGTCGGTTTGACATTCAGGAGGAAACAAGTGCCAAATCACCAGCTGCCCCTGAGAAGCTCAATACAGGGTTGCTATGAGTCAGAACCAACTCAATAGCACTTAATAACGACAACAAGAACATGATACCTGTACACAGACAAAGGGGCAGTTACTCAAGTAGAACAAGGGAACATTGAATTGCTTAAAATTAGGAAAGTTAGGTGCTAGGGTTGTATTCTTTCACTATACTTATTTAATCTGTATACTAAGAAAATACTTCTAGAAATTGGATTATATGAAGAAGAACATGGCGTCAGAATTGAAGGAGGACTCATTAACAACTTGTAATAGGCAGATGATAGATACAACCTTGCTTGTTAAAATTGAAGACGATTTAAAATAATTACTGATAAAGACCAAAGACCACAACTTTCAATTTGTATCTTCTCCCTCTTCTCTTTTGTTATGTTTGCTAATGGTTTGAATATTTTATTAATCCTTTCAAATAAACAGTTTCTTGTCCTGTTGAATAGTTTTTCTGTTTTCTATCTGATTTATTTCTGCTCTTATCTTTATTATTTCTTTTTGTGTATGTGTGACTGTTGGTTCCTTTGTTGGTCTAATTGGTGGAGATGCGTGTTAATGTGTTAATTTTGTTTTTTTCTTCTTTTTGGATGTGTGCATGTATCACAATAAATTGTCCTCTCAGTAGCGCTTTCACTGTGTCCCAAAGATTTTGTTATGTTGTATTTTCATTCTCATTTGTTTCTAGGAACTTTGTGAATTCATATTTAATTTCTTCTTTTACCCAGTCACCTTTCAGCAGGGTGATATTCAGAATCCATGTATTCAACTTTATTTCCTTGGTCTTCTAACTGTTGGTTTCGAGTTTTATAGCATTGTGTTCTGAAAAGATGCTTTGTAGAATTTTTAAGTTTGTAAATTTATGGAGGCTTGCTTTGTGATCTAACACATGGTCAATTCTGGAGTATATTCCTTGTGCACTGGAAAAGAATGTGTACTATGCTGTTGTAGGGTTGAATGCTCTGTACATATCTATGAGGTCAAATTGGTTAATTGTGCTGTTTAGTTCCTCTGTAACTTTGTGAAGTTTCTTTATAGTTGTTCTATCCCTTTTTGAAAGT